>NC_136059.1:2094181734-2094410232 GCF_964261635.1 Lissotriton helveticus | reverse complement strand
CCCATAAGTGAGATGATGGATGTAGTGCGGTATGCATCACTGTATTAAGGAGTGAATGGGTGAGATTAAAACTGGCTAAGTAGAATCACTACATAATTTTATTAATGTGTTCTACTTGACAGGGTTAAAATGAAACAGCACAGCGGTATGGATATAAAACCACTGTCACTTAATGGTCGACATGTTTCAGCCTATTGATCTATTCCAAAGTATCAGCGGCTTTCTTCAGGACCAGATATATTATGTGCAAATGCTGCTGCAATAAGGTGAGAAATTATAATATTGAGAAAATAAAGTATTATACAACACCGGTATTCCTGCGTTTCATTTGTCAGTCAGGTCATACCCAGGTATCTATAAATAAACACAAGAAAAATAGAAATAGAGAGAGAGAGAGACACAAACGAATTGCTGTATTATCACATGTAATACTATGCATACTGCGTGCATTTGTCACTGTATTGCATGCTTTTATGCTGTGGAAATAGTCATAAGTAACATGGACTTACCCTCAATTGTAAGATAGTACTGCCTCACCTCTACCTGGCTGGCTGCTCTGGAGGGAGGCCCCGCTCTACGGGAAATAATATCAGTGTCTAAATAAGTACACTATTCTCCAATCTCAGAAAAATTGTAGCTTTCTCAAACAGGAGAGCAAAAATACTCCAGAGTGTAACAAGATAATAAGGACCCACATGTGCTTCAGAAAATAACTATGGCTTTGCAAGTTAGAACTGTAAGGTTTAAGCTTAAGAAATGAGATAAGGTACCCTATTAAGTTATACCATCCATAGTAATATATCTAAAAGGGTTCCTAAAATTCGTAGCAACTCCATGTCTTACCTGTCCGTCGGTACCTCGATGCCCACAAGAGCTCGCCCCGGGAGGTACCGAACGGGAGGTAGACTGCTGTATTTATAGTTGCCCTGTAATTGATTCCAGCCATGCGCGGGAAGAGTGGGGCCTCAAGGTAGGTAGTCTCAAAAGGCGCCTGTTTTCCAAAGGCGCATGCACCAAAGAGCAGCGCTCCAACCGTGCGCATGCGAGAAGGATAAACTATACTTTTGTGCATACGCGGTAAGAGATAAAGTGTATCGGTACGCGATGGCTTGAAGAAGGATAAGATAGTGTTCCTAGCGTTCCCGGTGGTATGAAGCGGCTGAGTTTTATATCTGCCTATCTAATAGGGATTATTTCTAGAAGCCCCATGCCTACGTGCAATGAAGAAGACATGATGGTTTAATGTTTCTGTTTTTATTTTATTTTGTGTATGCATGGAAACCATTACTAAGCATATATAATAGTACTATTTATGATAGTACTAGATGTTGCTGGTATCATCACACATATAGCCAAATACCCATAGGTAGGGAATAAGAGAGGCTCATGCAGTTAAGAAGACGGTTTTGTGTTTCTGTGTGTATTTATGTTGTTGTGTATGCATGGACACCATTCATAAAGATATATGGTAGTGTTAATTGTTTGGTAGATCGTACAGATGATGCTGGTATCATCATACATATAGCCAAACACCCGTAAGTAGGGAATAAGAGAGGCTCATGCAGTTAGTGTAAAGCCCCACGTACGCACTAGTATTTTAATTACTGGAGTATATGTACTCTACAAAATACAAGGTCATAGATGGTACACCAATCACAGGTTACCTGCACCCTGAAAAAGTAAGAGTGAATACATTGTCCAACTCAATAACTCGCTTTTCTTGTATGCGAGGGGAACCACCGAGTCACATCCTTAAAGAGAAATGATCTCCCTAATCGCAAGGCTATGGACTCATTCTACGGATACTTATGTATTCAGTGTAACTATCAAACTACAAAGGTTGTGATAGAGGTATCGACCCTCATGTCTTCATATATATCAACTGATTATAGGTGGTCTTTATATGGAGACCCAGGGTATATCATCATTTAGGCCATATCATGTTTTGAGTTTGTACACCCACTGTTGTTCTTTGCGAAAAAGAAAATTTGTGGGGTCTGCCAAATGTGGTGGAATCCAGGGGTTTTCCAATACCACCCAGTGTAGGTCAGTATCAGCATGTCCTTTGTCAATGAAATGATTGGTCAATTTAGTTGACAGTTTGCCGCATCTTATTGTACTCTTGTGTTCTTGGATGCGGATCTTAATTTTCCTAGTGGTCATTCCCACATAGCGCAGTTGACAGGGACACCATATCAGATAGATCAAGCGATCGCTGTTACAATTTGTGTGTTTGTCGATTTTCCACGGGCGTGAAGTGCCTATGTCTATTTCAAGAGTTTTCTCGGTTTGGGGACCAACTGTACATGTCCCACACGGAAAATGACCAACTACCTGGGGCATGTTCCACAACGTGGTCTGTGACTCTATATTCTTAGTACCACGTGGTCGAGTGTGAACCAATTTATCTCGAAGGTTAGCACTCCGTTTATAAGCAAATAGAGGCCTTGGGAGGGTATTATTTGTTAAGTTCAGCACCCCCAACGCTTGTTGATACTCTTTTTCACGGAATAAGAGAAGCTCGAGAAGGTATTGACAAATGTTAATCTCTCGTTTGTTGCTCTTGCTGTGCTTTTTTCTAGCAACGCTTCTCTATTATTGTTTGCTGCTCTTTTATTTGATTTCCGAATTAATTGTGTGGGATATTTCTTTTCGTTTAGGTCAAATGACAATGCTTTGGCATGTTTTTCATATTGTGCCATTTCGGTGCAATTACGCCTTATTCGTAAAAATTGCCCAAACGGCAAATTTTCGCGAATAACTCGTGGGTGAAAACTCTGAAAAGGCAACAGAGAATTGCATGAGGTAGGTTTTCTGTACAGTTCTGTCTCTAGAGTTCCATTATAAATCCAGGAACGGCAGACTAGATCTAGAGAATTCAAGAGTAAACCGTAAGAAATCATCCTGCTGATTCAACCATTCGTGGAACGGTTTGAGTGTCTCTTCGTTTCCTCGCCAGATGACAAAAATGTCATCTATGTACCTTTTCCAGGTACATAGGTGGCTGGAGAACGGGTTGCTCGGTGTTAGTATAGTCTCCTGTTCTACTTTATGGACATATAGGTTTGCCAAACTCGGGGCACACACACTGCCCATACAGTTACCCGAAGTTTGGAGGTACAACTGATCCTCAAATTTAAAAAAGTTTTCTTTAAGCACTTTTCTGGCACAAAACATCACAAAATCTATTGGTGTTATACTTTCCCAATTGAGGTTCTCAAGCATGGTTTTGATTGTGGCCAGTGTCTCATCCTGTGGAATACAGGTATAAAGAGATTCCACGTCAAAGGATACCAGCCAATCCTTTTCTGTGTCAAATGATAGCCCTTGAATTTCTGAGAGAAAATGTTTGGTATCTTGGACGAAGGTAGGCATCTGTGATACCATAGGGCGAAGAAAAGAATCCACAAAAATGGAAAGTGGTTCGAGAAGGGAGCCGATCCCCGAAACGATCGGTCTCCCTGGTGGTGGTCTAGTGGCTTTATGTATCTTAGGCAGAACATAAAAGTACGGTGTTATTGGAGTCGTAACTACCAGATAGAGTGCCTCATGATCCGTGATCCATTTTTTCTCCTTCGCTTCTTCCACTTTGCTGCTGATTTCTTTAATCAGACGTTTTGTAGGATCCAGTTGCAATTTCTGGTAAGATTTTTGGTTGTTAAGTTGACGTAAACACTCATCTCTATAGGTCTCTTTATTCAGAAGAACTATCGCTCCCCCTTTGTCAGCGGGTTTGATAACTAGATCTGAGTTGTTAGCCAGATTGCGTAGAGAGGTTTTTTCCTTGCGGGTAAGGAATCGATATTATAAAAGTATTTCACCGGCAAACTTCAATCTCCACAGGCCAGCCCGGCTGGGCTTGCCAGGAGGCTGCCACCCACCACCCCCTCCTACTCCATACAGTCCTGATGAAGACCCGCATAGACGCCCCAAATGCGCTAGTACAGGGTTGAAACGTCGACATAACATCTAAGTGGACCATTTCTCTAAAGAATCTGTACTGAAGACTAACAATTGTAGTGTACAGATTACATGTACTGTGATAAAAATATTGGTCAAATCTCCCCTCTTTTCCTCCCCCTTGTCCCTCACCTATATTGACAATTGAACTTGTATATATTGTATATTTTACTGGCACAATTTGCACTGAGCACCTACTGTCACAAATTTAACACCCTGACCACCACTGTTTATTATTGACAGCCTTTTCAACCTCAAATGAAAGAATTTATAAATGAATATAATTTATAAAGTATTTTGCAATCAAGGCAAATGGTTTGGTTTCTACTCTTTCTCTCTATTTAATAATTGAGCTTTGATGTTGTCACTCTACAATGACTGAATAATATTGTGGGAAATATTGGTTAATAAGTAAAGAAATATAGCACACCCGAATGAACCAATTGTTTATAATAACTGTGAATAGGTCACGGCAGAGTGGAGACATGGTGATTCAAGTCCTACTCCATTTGTGGCATTGGCCACGCCCCCTCTGATATATTTTTAATTACTTGTTTTAGATTTAATCATCTCCATCTTCTTTTGGCTTCCCCAGCTGGCTTTGTATTATAGCAAGAGGAGAGAGGCTCCTGTGGCTGCGACGGTAGGTCTCCACAGGATTCTCTAAATGTTGTCCTTCTATGTAAATATTTTACTCACCACAGGAGACTGTATCTGAAGCCGCTTTTAAAAGTTATGAGATTTAGACAAGCCCGTTTTGCCTTTATGTATCTGCAGCTTTTGCCCAATTACTACATGCTCTTTGCAGTCACGAATTTCTTAAGAGCAGCACTCAGATCCATAAATTCTAGATGTGTTTGATGGCTGCTTAGACTTTACGATTTTGCACAATATTTGAATTCATTTTAACTGTAATGATGACATTTTTTGCGTTTTTTTTGTATCTTTTATGGTCGTGATCACTTCCAAATAAAGATTTTTTAAACAAATTAATAATATTATCATACTTTTCTGAGAAAATGTTGCTTCAAATGACTGATTTGCAGGATGAGAGACAATTAACTGTACTAATGTTTAAAATGAATGACGTTTTTTCTCCCTAATTAAAAAATGACAATAACTCCTCGGTTCAGCAAACCTAAATTATATAATTAAATTATGTATAAGTGCAAAGATTAAGGATGGGCAAGAGTGTATTTTTTCATTCTTAATACATATAATGTTTGAGAAACTTAATTCTGGTACTCAATAGGCGCCTGAGTCTATACTGTATACAAAGAGTAAGAAATTATACCCTTGCTTACTAAGGTTACAGGACATACATGATCAATGTACTTGCCATGCAGTTGATAAATCCAAGAGGTGACGTTGCCATTACAGTGAATGGGCCGTGGGACGCTTCTAGTTTCTCAATTCCCACCAAAAAAATTCTGCTCCAGCTAGAGTATTGTGTGTAGAAATGACAAGATAAAGCATAATCAGAAAAAGTTGAAAGCGAACGAAAAAATACACAAGACTCAAAAACTGAGATTTCCCTCAAGCAAAAAAAAATACAAATAATAATTTACCCAGCCATAGGACAGATGTCTGCTAAATCATCCCACTGTTTACAAAATATTGGCATGCAGCTTTTGAAAACATGACACTTTAAGCGGCATAGAAGTTTGCATCAGAGATATTTTGCTCCCATGTGTTCTTTTTATTATTATATGATGGCGTGAGGCTATTGATGTTCTCTTTCGAATAAGTCTAATGTCTGTTTGATAACGGAAGCTCAGCAAGTAGCAAATTGTTCTCTACAATTGGATTTCCTAGCTTCTTTACAGCAGGCAGCAATTAAGCCCTGACAGATTTGACAGAGCAAAGGCGGTCATGCATGCTGCCGTATGGCGCGTGAATCGGTGGCTCACTGGCGTCCTCTGGCTCGGATCAGCATTAGAGCGAAGATTAAGCCACTTGCTCCCAGGCTGTACGGAGCCAGAATTACAGCACAAAGTATTCTGTGGAAAACCCACGGGAAGCTCTATTTCAAAGCAAGCATGCCAAAAATGGGTACATTAAGTCAACATAGGAAAATGGTTGAAACGATCATCAGGTGTGGGAAAGCAGCATAAATGTATCACCAAAGCTATGTGTGTGACATATTTCACTAAATAAACAAATGCATGATCTATTTTAAGATAATACAATAATGGTATAAATACGTTCCCATATTCAATTCCCAAAAGAGAAAATGTATCAATTGTTTCACTAATTCACCCACTGGGGTCAAAATTATGAATGTGTGCATAGCTAGGTGCTTGTTTTTTAGACATTGCACTGTCTAACATGCATAAATTTACCTCGGAAATCCCGATTTAGCGCACTTGCTTTAATTAGTACACCTCGCAATCAGGGAGCTGTGTTTTGCTTTCCATGTTTCAGAATTTTTCTCTCTGCAGCTTATGTACTAACTCAGTAAAATAAATCTCACTAACCAAGAAGTATATTTACAAGAGTCAGCAGAAGGAATCTATAATGAAGAACAAAAGACAAAATGCAAATATTATTTTACACCTCTGGAACTAACTCTTAAAAAATATGCTATACACAGGCAGAAGAGCCATGAAAATCCCTATTGGTAAATACACACTATCCTCATGTTCTAATTCTTTTACCGGTCTCTTCCCTCCACTTCCCTACTAAGGGCCCAATTACGATTTCATTAAGAAAGGCTCTGGATGGGATTCGGTATTGCAGAATCCGATTTGGGACCCTTGTTTATGAACAAATTGTACAGATTACCCAACGACTGATTATGATACCTGGAGACCATTCGAACAGTCCTCATTGGTTCCGAAAGGCATCCGGGCAGCCCGAGTCTTTCGGAGTCGATTCACACAGCTCTATGGACACGGTTTCCGGATGAGCGATTACGATGACCGATTCGGTTTGCCCAAGACTAAACGACTGCTGGAATCTGTCTTTGGGGGCCTGTTGAGGGCCCTCTTCATCCAGAGACTGTAGCCCGTGGGGGTACCCAAGGGACCCCTCTTCCCAACCAGGCACAATGTGACAGGCAACATGGGGTGCCAACCTCAGTGTGCAAGGTTGTCCACAACAACACCTTTTTTCAACGGGAGCCTGTGTTCTAGTTTGGAACACAGGCTCCTATTGAAGTCAATGCTAGTCTGAACGAATGATGTTAAGAATCATCATCATCAGTCGTCCGGACTCGCAAGACACGATTCATTCGGTAAACTAGTCCAGAACTGATTAGTTCAGGACAGTTTCCTAATGAGATTGTAATCAGGCTCTTAACTCCAATTACAAATTGCCCGGGGCTTTATCCCCCCCCACACCAAGGTCCTGAAAAATTGAGTCAATACACTCCCCATTCAATATTTCTGGGCTTGATAACACAGGATCTGGGTAGCTGTCGGCAGCCAGGTTCTGCGCAGCTCCATACTGCAGCACTTGGTTGCAGAAAAAACTTCCCCATCTGAGTATAAAGTACATCTACCTTCCCACAGTAGCAGCCTCATTGACATCCCAACAGCTGAGAAGCTCCAAAATCCAAACAGGTGGTAAATGTGTGTGGATTTGGGCCTATATTACCCCAGGAGTGGCAAAAACACAAGGAAGTGAAGTCAATATTCGGGAATCTGCATGTTATTCCCCAATCTATGGGAAATAACTAATATTTCCTATCAAAACATAAGGTTTTACTGGCCAGAATGGTGCTAATTTCTTAGCACCATTCATCTTTCTAATACTCTGCCTTGCATTATTATTTGATGCAGATCGTTAGTATATCAGTTATTAGATTTTGAGGGACAACACTTCGTGACTCTGGAGGGAGCAATGGAGCTGAATACATTTTCCTTCATCTTTCTAATTCTCTGCCTTGCATTATTATTTGATGCAGGTCATCAGTATATCATTTATTAGATTTTGAGGGACAACAGTTCCTGACTTTGGCGGGAGCAATGGAGCTGAGGACTAAAGATAACTTTCGGATCAGATGGTCAAAAATGACTTTAGGATTGATGAAAGGAAGATCCCAAATATTTTTTAGCAGTTGAATGAGGGATTCTGGTAGAAGAAGTGACATCCTCACAAAGTATGTACCTAACTGATGCAAATGTTGGGCCGTATCCTAAAGAAGAAAGGTTCATAATGTACCAAAGCTGTGTCACTGGCTTCTATGTTTCAGCTGTGCTATTTGTTGGATTTTGAATCTTACTCTGGAAATTTTGGATATTTATTATTACTATCACTTGTAACATATACACACAAACAGACACTATATATATATATATATATATATATATATATATATATATATATATATATATATATATATATATATATATATATATATATATTACCTACTGGCGGTCGCCAGTAGGTAGTTATAGTTAGGATTGGTTTCCATAGGGAAATCGCAACATTCTATTGGGAATAACTTTGGCGCCGGTTGAGGAATCTGCCTGAATTTTTCAGCAACTTTGCCTCGTGGCGCTCCGCTCCTTCTCTGAAAGTTTGGGGGGGGGGTTCGTCAAGTGGGGGCCGACATAAAAGGGGGGTCCCAAAACGTGTTTTCCCCATGTTAATTTCCATAGGGCGGTCAGTCGCACTTTTAGCTCGAACGGCTAAATGGATTTTCACCAAACTTGGCAAAATTGTAGGGACTGTTAGCCTGATGTGCCTTTGCTATGTCTCAAGATATGTGCTCCAGAGGATTGTGAGTAATTTAGGTTAAAAAAAATGTATATATCTATGGCAGCGCCCCGGTACGGGCACCGGGGAGCGCTCCAGGCGCGCCACGCGACTTGCGCACGGAAAGCTGATTGGCTCTCGGGTGTCTTTAAACATTCGAAACAGTCCGCAGCGGCCGCCATCTTGTGTCTCGGTAGGATCGAGACACAAGAGGTGGCAAAAAACAAAGGGGGAAATGACCAAAAGGGTGCAGGGTACACCCCCCCTGACCCCCTAAGTTTGATGTGGGGGCCATAAAAGGGTCCTGCGGGACAAAAACATTTTTTTAATTTTTTTCGATTTTCGCGGGGGGAGCGCCCGGTACGCGCTCCGGGGAGCGCACCGGGGAGCGTACCATGGGGAAAAAAGAATGACAGAGGTTTTAAAAAATGTAGTATTTTTTTTATAAATTAGAGGTAGTTCTAAAAAGAACTGTTTTTTTATTTTTGTTGTTTTATATTTTTTTTATTGTTTTTTTGAACATTTTTTATTTTTTTGGCTTTTCTGAACAATTTTATATATTTTTTTAGTTTTTCTGGGGTCAAACAAAACACAGGGAATTGCAAACAGCTCAACTGGAGCAAAAAAAATAGAAAAAAATTAAAGTTGCTTGCTGCAGTGATGGTTGTCTGCAGCTCGATTGAGTAAAGTGATGCTTTGCTCACCATATGAAATTGTTTTGTTGCAATATATGCTAACAAATTTAAATTTTGCAAACTTGTTTTGTACATTAGGGACCATCTCCCTAGCCTCTTCACCCGATGGAGTGGGTTGATTGGAGGCGCTTGAAGAAGAAGAATGGGGAGGGTTCCTGGTCAGTTCCCTGACCTCTGCTGCCGAATAATTGATCGGGTGCTTCCTCTGCATACGTCTGATCATAGTGTGGTTTCCAAAAGAGTACTTCTTCTTTGGGTTCCCTCTTGACAGTTCCGCGCCACAGATGAGGCAAGTCAACTTAGCTGCATTCACTTTTTTTGCACCCCTTGGCATCTTGTAAAACTGCCAAATAAAATGTTCCTTGGGTCTGTATGGGGGATTGTCCTCACGCAGAAAGTGCCTCTCCTCCTCCTCTTCGTCCTCCTCTTCTTCTTGACCACCAATGTAGTCTTGTGGTGGTCCTTGTGGTGGTGGAGGTGGTGGTGGTGCAGATGCACCTGCAGCTGCTACTAGTGAAGCCATTTCTCACAGAATGAATGCAGGTCTTCTTCACTCAAACAACAAAGTGAGAATTAGGAAAAAGGAGGGGTCTTTCATCATTTGGAAAACAAACCTCTTGTGAACCAATCAAAAGTGTTATTTTGAGGTCATGTGAGCGCATCAGGATGTTGCGCGATCGTATGCGCTCGCGTGCTTCCGGGTGCGCTTACGCAGTGCGTCATATGACGCATCACGCGTTTACGCGAAACGTCACGATGTTGTTTTCGTTTGCGAGAATAGCGCTAACGGGACGCTCCCCGGTACACGCCCCGGGGCGCGCCATAACATTGCGCTAACCCGTGCGTTCACCGGTACGCGCCCCGGGAGCGCCCCGGGCTTAAAAATAGAAAAAAAATTTAAAAAATTAACATAATTATACAATATAAAATTCGTTTTAAAATTTATTATTTTTTATACCTATAAAGATTTGCTATTAAAAAAACATTGAAATTCACTGAAAAAACCATAGGTTTCACACCAGTTATAGTTAGGAATTAGCATTTAAAAAACCTATTAAATTCACTGAAAAAACCATAGGTTCACACCAGTTATAGTTAGCTGGAAATTTTACTCGCATAAAACCATTGAAATTCCCACGTTATAGTTAGTTGGACTCACTATAACTTGCGCGTGCAATGCACTGCTGATGACGTCACATATTACATCACTCATGACAAGGTCAGTGACATCACTCATGACATCACTGATGACACCATCCTTGTGACAAAGTGACAGACCTCCTTTCACTGTAATGTAAACTTTCAAACACATATTCAAAAATAGAAAATAATTTTTTTTTTAAATGGAGATACCCATACCAGTTACAACAACCAATTCAGTAATTCCACCATCTATATACACATCCACTCATTCACCAACAGTTCTATGTAGTCACTCATACATATACTTACTCATCATATATAGTGATACACCTATATATCCTGTTACACAACGGCAGTCGTCCAAAAGATACTCTCACACATACTCACACATGCAAATTAACTATTTAACATCCATTTATTTGCATATACAGCTACACACACACTACCACTTTACTTCTAAGGAAACTTACACATACTTACTCTCTTAAACAATCACTTATAGAAATACATATTTTTTAAACAGGAACTCTTACAATCCCTCACTCTCACATATACTCACTTATATACATCAATATTCACATATACTAGATTAAAACATATGTAGTTACTGATAAAGACACTAGTGAGACAGTGATTCACTCACTAACATACACATATACACACTCATCCACCCATACAGTCCTGCACATATGCTGTATTCAAAACACATACAAACAGAGAGTCAGTCATTTATGTATCTATGTGCTAAGTAACACCCCCATCAAACATATAGACACTCATATTGATATTAAAAAAAAACATCTAATAACCCATATACCTACACATGTAGCTACTCACCAATCCATGCAGCCACTTATACACAAAGTGAAACATTAATACATATATTTAAGTATTTAAACATTACTCACTAATATTTATTTTTCAGAAAGACACACATTCACTGGATGGTGTCATCAGTGATGTCATGAGTGATGTCACTGACCATGTCATGAGTGATGTAATATGTGACGTCATCAGCAGTGCAATGCACGCGCAAGTTATAGTGAGTCCAACTAACTATAACGTGGGAATTTCAATGGTTTTATGCGAGTAAAATTTCCAGCTAACTATAACAGGTGTGAAACCTATGGTTTTTTCAGTGAATATATATATATAGATATAGATATATCTATATATAGATATATATATATATCTATATATAGATATATCTATATCTATATATATATAGATATATATCTATATCTATATATATATATCTATATCTATATATATATGTATCTATCTATATATATATATATATATTCACTGAAAAAACCATAGGTTATAGACCATATATAGTTAGGAATTAGCATTTACAAAACCTTGAAAATTCACTGAAAAAACCATAGGTTATAGACCATATATCGTTAGGAATTAGCATTTAAAAAACCTTATTTTACCCACACAAAACCATTGAAATTCCATATATAGTTAGTTGCACTAACTATATATCGCGCACCCGCAATCCACTGCTGATGATGTCACATATTACATCATTCATGACATGGTCAGTGACATCACTGATGACATCACTGATGACATCTCAAATGACATCACTGATGACATGACTGATAACAACATCCAGTGATTTTTTGTTTCTGTAAAGTTTAAATATGTCTTACATATTGAAGAATGAGTGGATGTGTAAGTGTCTGGACGAAGGATTTAGTAGGTGCATGACTGACTGTATGACTGAGTGATTAAATGTGTCTCACTGAGTGCATGGGTTAGTGACTAAACTGTCTTAATTTGTGCATCATTATGTCTGTTGTTCTGTAAACTGCTGCATGTGTTGATCAGTAGCTATATGAGTAACTATATGGGTTATTGATTGATTGCCCAAGTATTTGTATGGGAGACTGAGTGTGTGTGTGGCTGGCTGGGAGGTGTGTGACTCTGTGCAGATCAATGTGTACTTGTATCAATGATTGTATAAGAAGGTAAGTATGTGTTAGTATATGTTTGAAAATGTAAGGTGCTCTATGTTTAACTGTATAGACAAGAAAATGGAAGTGTCATTGATTCTTTACAGGACTGACTAGGTGTGTGAGTAACTCCATGGATGAGTGGCAGACTGTGAGTGTCTGTATAGGTGTATGAGTGCATATGATAGTGTTGTAAAGATGAGTGATTGTATGTATGAATGATTGTATGGGTGAATGAGTGAAGGTGTGTGTAGACGTAGGAATCAGTGAGTGCGTATGTAGTAACTAGTATTGGTGTGTCAATAGTTTCAAAAATTATACTCTGTATTTAACACTGGGTGAAACAGAGGTTATATTAAAATGTGAGGAGATGCATTGTATTGTCACATGAATGATATCATCAGTGATGTGGTCATTGATATCAAATGAGATGTCATCAGTGATGTCATCAGTGATGTCATTTGAGATGTCATCAGTGATGTCATCAGTGATGTCACTGACCATGTCATGAATGATGTAATATGTGACATCATCAGCAGTGGATTGCGGGTGCGCGATATATAGTTAGTGCAACTAACTATATATGGAATTTCAATGGTTTTGTGTGGGTAAAATAAGGTTTTTTAAATGCTAATTCCTAACGATATATGGTCTATAACCTATGGTTTTTTCAGTGAATTTTCAAGGTTTTGTAAATGCTAATTCCTAACTATATATGGTCTATAACCTATGGTTTTTTCAGTGAATTTCAATGGTTTTTAATAGCAAATATCATAAGCTGTCGAATGTCAAGTACGTGGTAAGTAAAAACATTTTCGTGTTTATGCACGCTGATCTGCTTTGAATGCTGCCCCCCCCCTCATTTCTATTAGGAGTACTCTCTCTTTGCAGATAGTGAAAGGTAGTTAACGCAGGCCTTTGCCCCCGTTGTAATACGTCGTGCCTGCTTCTCTCTCCATTTGATTGATTGTTATCCAAGCATTTACTGTTTTAGAATTGGTTCTCTTTGGTTCATTCTCTATTTACAAACAAACACAGAGTCGCAATACTCTGTTTAGTCTTTGCAGATAACGAAAAATCGTGTAAAAAAACAAAAGGAATCGAGCAAAATCAGTAGGCCACTAATGGGATCTCTTTTTGACCTCGCTAAAATAGAAACATTAGGAACAACCCCTCATGACAAATACGAAACTAGTGAGATGAACTGAACTCCACACCATGATGGCTGCAATACAGCTCGGCTCCGCCACCCACCCCGCCCAAAATAACGATAAAGCGCGGCTGCCATGATTGCTCGCGGAATGGCCACGACGGAGCTACGAAATGGTGGTGCTCTCATGCTAACCCCAGCTTCAGTCTGAAACATCCAGAAACACTGTAGACTACCAATTCGATCAGTTCCGGTAGCGCCCCAATGTAACCCGGTAGAGAAGAACTAGCCCTCCCCTCTTTGACTGATGGTTCTTGTTGCCTGTCCCTTCTGTTGTCATTTAACAGAACTATTTAGCCTGCTGAAAGGGGTTGTGTTCCGACCGCTGGTTGGTGGAGACATTTTGACTATATTCTGGACCTGCGTTGTCGCGTAATGCGTCATATGACGCGCCACGTTAGCGCATCCGGAAGTCATCCGGGGCGCGACGCGCAGCACGTAACGTAAGCATAACAGGTCATGTGACTTGTTAATAAAACTTTTCATTGGTTCATTTTACTTTTCTTATTCTAATGATGAAAGGCTTGGTCATATGGCCTAAAAATTACGCTTTTTATTACTTCCGAACATTATTTTTTCTTAAATATATGTTATAATGTTCCAGGCTAATGTACTTTCCCGGAAAATTTACAACTGTCCTGCAAGTAAAATATATTCTTTTTTCGAGAAAAAGGGCGTTTCTTCGTCCCATGACGGAGCCGTTGAGCAAAAGAGGGTCGACCTGCTGTCTTAGTCGCCGATACGCCTGAATATGAGATTCTTATCGATCACTTTATGTTGCAGGAGTAGAAAACACAACAGCCCTTGACCATTTATCTTTACTGCGTTCCTGCGTATTATACCTTTTACCCTTCATGTAATTGGTCTGCTTTATTTCACTTGCCTTTTAATGATTCTAAAACAGTGACTATTATTAAAAACTTTACCAATGTATATACTACTACCATGTTTTCTTTTAAAAACCTTTATTGTGAAAATTTCATTATACAAATACGAGCCTATAACCACGTGGGCCGGCCACGGAGCAAACTGTAATCGTATATGATGAGTAGACATTTACACTGTAGAGGAACGGAACGGGCGGGCCATTAGGTTGCAAGAACTAAGGTGTCTAACAGTTGCGGAATCGGTGGACGTACATTTTATAATTAAAATACGACAGGGCCAGTTACAATAAAATTATCTAGATATACATTTGCGGGCAAGTACCATGGGTGACGTTAATTCGAACTTTCAATAGTACAGTAATCAATAACACATCAGAACTTAATATCAATAGGGATGTCGAAATACTCAATCAATTCTCGTCCCCGCCCGCCATGTGCTTCAAAACTGCATACGTATCTCGTGATTTCAAGGTTCTGCAACCAGTACACAACAAGGAGTTACGAGTCCCATTTATTCCGGCGCCATTGTGGGCGAGGACGGGCAGGTCCAGGATATAGTCAAAATGTCTCTACCAACCATCGACTATGATGATGTTCATATGCTGTATTTATAGAGTAACACTCATCTGTCCACATGAAATTAATTTGCCACAATCTAAACATGTCATTTTAATCTTTCCAAAGTTCTTCTAAATATTTGGGACCGTTTCCCTTGCCTCTGATGCTGTCAGTGCCACTTCTTTGATGAATGTACTGGCAGGTCGGGGGTTCTCCTCCAAATCTCTCTTTTATGCAGCACTATAATTAATTGGTGCCACCTCTCCATATGACGATACATGGTATAGTTACCATAACTATATTTTTTTTCGGTTCCTCTGGAGAGTACATCGTGGCAGATGAAGCGTATAACGTACCGGGCATTTACCTTTTTTTGCATGTAGAGGAAAGGAAAAAAAAATCGAGCGTCCGAGTTCTAAGGTGTCCCAGGGCCATTTTAGTGGACCAGGCCCAAATCCAAAGAACAGGCCGCCATTTTGAGAGTCCTGTTGCAGCCGCCTGTCGCTGTAGCATCAAGAGCGGCCGAAACTCAGCTGAATGGCAACTGAAACGGTAAAGGGGCGCCCCACTACAGCAGACGAGCCTCCACCTAGGAAGGCCCGTTCACGCCGCCTCCCCCCCCCTTCGGGCACCCCACGCCGTTATTCGGAGCAGTATTGTAGGATGGCCACACCAGTGCAGCAACTTGCTAGACACCACCTCCGTGGTAACCGAATCTCAGCGCCTTGTGGTGTCTTCTATTCAGAAAACATTGTTGTGCTGCCTTCGACCTATTCGCCGCAAGTGCGCACGCAACTCAGCTGCATAGCTTGCTAGACACCACCTCGGTGCTAACCGAATCTCAGCGCCTTGTGGTGTCTTCTATTCCAAAAATATTGTTGCGCTGCCTTTGGCCCTATTCGCACATCGGTCCGCTACTGACGCCATCTCACAGGCCAACGGGGCGCCCCACGCCGACTTTCAGCATTGTAGGATGGCCACACCAGTGCAACTTACTAGACACCACCTCGGTGCCATCCGGATCTTGGCATCTCAGCGCCTTGTGGTGTCTTCTATTCAGAAAATATTGTTGCGCTGCCTTTGGCCCCATTCGCACATCGGTCCGCTACTGATGCCATCTCACAGGCTAATGGGGCGCCCCACGCCGAGTTTCAGCATTGTAGGATGGCCACACCAGTACAGCAACTTGCTAGACATCACCTCGGTGCCATCCGGATCTTGGCATCTCAGCGCCTTGTGGTGTCTTCTAGTCAGAAAATATTGTTGCGCTGCCTTTGGCCCCATTCGCACATCGGTCCGCTACTGACACCATCTCACAGGCCAACAGGGCGCCCCACGCCGACTTTTACCATTGTAGGATGGCCACACCACTGCCACAACTTGCTAGACACCACCTCGGTGCCATCCGGATCTTGGCATCTCAGCGCCTTGTGGTGTCTTCTAGTCAGAAAATATTGTTGCGCTGCCTTTGGCCCCATTCGCACATCGGTCCGCTACTGACGCCATCTCACAGGCCAACGGGGCGCCCCACGCCGACTTTCAACATTGTAGGATGGCCACACCAGTGCGGCAACTTACTAGACACCACCTCGGTGCCATCCGGATCTTGGCGCGTTGTGCTGCCTTCGGCCTATTCGCACATCGGTCCGCTACTGACGCGAACTCACAGGCCAACGGGGCGCCCCACGCCGACTTTCAGCATTGTAGGATGGCCACACCAGTGCTGCAACTTGCTGGACACCACCTCGGTGCCATCCGGATCTTGGCGCGTTGTGTTGCCTTCGGCCTATTCGCACATCGGTCCGCTACTGACGCCGCCTCACGTGCCAACGTATTTTCTCCGCATTTTATACCCTATGCCGCATAACAGGTCATGTGACTTGTTTATAAAACTTTTCATTGGTTCATTTTACTTTTGGTTTCCTAATGATGGAAGGCTTGATCATATGACCTAAAAATAACACTTTTCATTGGATGAAAACATTTTTTTTTCCCAAACGATGAAAGCCCCACCTTGTTTCTGGATCTTTCAGACTGAAGCTGGCGTCAGCATGAAAGCACCACCATCTCGTGGCTCCGTCGTGGTCATTCCGCGAGCAATCATGGCAGCCGCTCCCCACCAGAAGCCTGCAGGAGTCGGGGGCCCCCAAAACTTTTGTTGAATCCTCAAGGCGGAGGGGACGCTTTCGAGAATGGGGTCCAAGACCTAGCAGACAAGCGTCCGATTTCCAAGGTGTCCCAGGGCCATTTCAGTGGACCAGGCCCAAAAAGGAAAGAGCCTGCCGCCATTTTGAGAGTCCTGTGACAGCCGCCTATCGCTGCACCGCAAGAGTGGGCGCAACTCAGCTGAATTGCGGCTTTTGACACAGTGGACCAAAAGCGGACGGAATGGCAACTGAAACGGTAAAGGGGCGCCCCACTACAACAGACGAGACTCCACCTGGAGAGGCCCGTTCACGCCGCCCCCCCCCCCCGGGGCGCCCCACGCCGTTATTCGGAGCAGCATTGTAGGATACCAAAACCAGTGCGGCAACTTACTGGACATCACCTTGGTGCCATCGTTCTGCTGCCTTGGAACTATTCGCACAACAGTTTGCTACTGATGACCCACCCCCCGCGACGCCCCACGCCGGATGCCGAAATCAGTGCGGCACCCAGGCAACATCACCTGGGTGCCGTCCAGAAATCTGGACGTTGTGCTGCGTTGGGACTATTCGCACAGCCGACCGCTACTTCGTTGTTTTTCCCTAGAAATGTTTAAATGTTTTTACTGTTTTTGTTTTGTTGTATATATTTATAAGTTATTAAAGTTTTATAATCTTACTACTTTGTTGGAGTGCTATATATTTTTAATGTGACACATAATTGTAAAAACTTTGATGTACAAAGAGTCATCCCTGGAATCTTCCGCTTCAGGCTCGGTCCCCTCCCCAATCACAATACAGGATGGTTTTCAGATAGTAGGAACGCGTGTGCTGTGACGGATCTCATCGAGTGTGGGCCTTGATCTACTATAACTCCTTTGAAGACGGGTGATTCTTTACAGCTGGGGCCATAAACTACATCTGCAGGGCTAGCTGATAGCCTAGGACCGGCCTGGACAATCGGACACAGAGGAAAAGGAGTGTCAGAGGGTGCGGTAGTGAATAGGGCGAAAGGGAGGTGTCGGGCGGGCACAGGGTGTGATTCTCAGGGAAGAGCAGCGCAGATGAGGGGAGGTTTATTACCCATGCATAAGACAGAGAACGGGGGTGACCAGTGCCTGGGGGAGATGCTTGCGAGGGTGGGGAGCCATTCTAAGGATCGACAGCGTGCAGAGAGTGGGTCTGGTCAAGGCATCTAAAATGACTACCGTGCACGACAAAAGTGTGGCATTTGAAAAAAGGCAAGATGGCGCAGACAATCTTTTTCAACACTTCCTGATTTCCTTCGAATCGAACGTTAACAGACGTTGGGGCATATTACCAAAGTTAAGCGATATTTATCCCTAACGATGCTTAGCAACGAATTTTTTACCGCTAAGCATCGTCAGAAATTATCGCAGATAAACCTTGCTATTATCAAGGTTTATCGCAAATGCGATAAAAAACGACCGCAATGCATTAATATCGCTGAAAACTCAGCGATATTCATGCATTACCGAGCTAATGCTCTTAGCCATGTTATCCACCTCCCATTGGATAACATGGCTAAGAACTGCTCAGGGCAGGTGGTAGCTTTTGGAGATATTCGCGCTTAGCGCGAATATCTCCAAAAGTTGGTAATAGGAGATAGCGATGTTAGCGACTGTTTCCAGTCGCTAACATCTTGGCATGCCCACTTTGCATGTCATTAGTGATAAATATCACTGACATGCAAAGTGGGGCCCAAGATGGTCGCTATCTCCTACTAGCGGTCGCTAACTGGTGTTAGCAACAGCTAGGTAATACAGAGATAATTTTATCTCCGCGAAGCGGAGCGCTGTTACAGATATATATCTTTTTTTGAACGTTAATTTCTCAAAATCCACTGAAGCACATATATTGAGACCTAGCAAAGGCACATCGAGCTACCAGTCCCTACAATTTTGCCAAGTTTCGTGCAAATCCATTCAGCCGTTCGATTATGATTATTATTTTTTTTTTTGCCCCGCAGGGCCCTTTTAAAACCTCCACATCAAACCTAGGGGGTCAGGGAGGATCTACTATGCCCCCTTATGGTCATTTGCCCCTTCGCTTTGGCCTCCTCTTGTCTCTCGATCCTACCGAGAGACAAGATGGCGGCCGCTACGGACTGTTTGGAATGTTTACAGACGCCGGAGAACCGGAGAAATTTTTTTTATTAATTTTCTGAACAATTTTTTGATTTTTTTTTTAATTTTTGAAAACTATTTTGTGTTTTTTTTGTGTTTTTTTAGAGGAAATAACAAAAAAGCAGGGTTTGAACATGTCTCAACAGGAGCAAAAAAAAATAAAAAGGATTCATTGTTTTCTCATCTTGTTGCATTTATGATTTTCTCCAGCTCGGTTAATCAAAGTAATACTCTTCTCTCCATAACAAATAGTTCCTCCACAATATATACAAACTATTTTGTAGTGTTCAAAAGGAGCTTGAATATTGTGGATTATTTCTCGGCCTTCTGGTCCGGCGAATGAGCTTTGTCCACTGGAGGTGCTGGGGATGACATTTGGGGGATTGGCAGCAAGATCCCTTACTTGTGCTTGGGAAAGATTATTAGGATGCCATCGCTCCATGTGGCGAATCATTGTATGATTGCCAAAGCTGTATTTCTTGATGGGGTTGCCACGAGAAAGTATATTTTTACATATCAAACAAGACACCTGGGGTGCATTGACCTTATTTTGTCCAGGTGGAATTTTAAAAAATTGCCATATGTAGTGCTCTTTAATATGGCTCTGCCTTGGTGTTTCTGGCAGGAACTGCCTTACTTGCTCTTCCTCCTCCTCCTCCTCTTCGTCCTCATTATCTTCCTCTCTACCAAAGTCCAGTGTTGGAGGTGGTCCTTTTGGTGGTGGTGGTGGTGGTAGTGGTTGCTGAGAAGCACCAGCTGCAGCTATTACAGAAGCCATTGTGAAAAATAGGTCTTGCTCTCTGGAAGTAGAAAGTAAGAATGAGGTAAAAACAAGGAGGGGTTTTCATCATTTGGGAAGAAAAATAGTTCTAAACCAATGAAAAGTGTTATTTTTAGGTCACATGACCTAGCCTAACAACATTAGGAAACCAAAAGTGAAATGAACCAATGAAAAGTGTTATTAACAAGTCACATGACAAGTCACATGACCTGTTATGCTTACGTTACGCGCTCCGCGCCGCGCCCCGGATCGCTTCCGGGAAGCTGCGCTTCGCGGACCGGAGCGCTTCCGGGTGCGCTAACGCGGCGCGTCATATGACGCATTACGCGACAACGCGTTACGCGACGCGTCACGATGTTGTTTTCTAACGCGGTAGTTGCGCAAACGGTACGCGCACCGGGAAGCGGTCTGGGGAGCGTACTATAAGGAAAAAAGAATGATAGACAATGATATTTTGAAATATTGTATGTTTATTGATTGTTCATTTTGTTGTTTTTTTTTTGCTTTTTTTTATTAAATATAAATTTATTTTTGTGATTCTTTTTCCAAATTTAACAGAACATTTAACAACACATTGTCGGAAATGTCCACATTTTCAATCAGCGAATCTACTGCATCTACACATTGAACTAATTTATGGTCCCGTGATTCATCCATGAAATCTGAGTCATCATTGTCCTCAATACCTTTTTCTGTGTTGTTCTCCAGAACAATTTTGAAGGAAATAATCTGCTCTCCTTCCATTTTCTTGATGTAATTTGCATAAAAAATAAACATATCAGTAGAGATAGGGCACTGTTGGGTTTAAGTTCAGACAGGTACTTGTGAGTTTATAACAGAGAAGTAATCTATGGGTACTGTATGGTTTCAGGCGTGAAGTAGTACTATTAAAAAGTGCCTGTGAAGAAGCCTAAGTAAATTCATAATTATACCACAGAAACCTAAATCAATCCATAATTATAATAAACAAGCCTTTCTCAATCTCTAACTCTTACAGAGGGACAGTATATAACTATCTGAAAATGTTTTCCCAAATTAATTTAAAGTGCATGACATAGTTCTCCTTTCAAATTTACAAAATAACATCTTACCTTTTAAAAACAAGTTTAAGTTATCAGTGAAAATGATCTTGCAATGTACTTCAGGAAGTAGTAGTCAAAATGGCTGTGTTTCTCTCTCTTTCTTTATATATATTCAGGTACATAACCAATCAAATGTCAGGTAAAAAAAGTAGAAAATGAAAGTAACATTTTAATTGGTTGTCAATTCCAACACTTCAGATGTGTTTTGTGAAGTAATTTACCTCAGGGTATTTAGAGAGGTCTACAGGTTAAATGGCTAAATGGTATTCCAATCAAATTTGTGAAAATGGTAGGGACTGGTATGTAGTATGAGCTAATCTATATTTGGTGAAATTTTCTCCAGTGGTTTTTCTGTAAATTACTTTCCCACCTTTTTTAATCGAGCGCTTCCCGGTGAGCGCTCCGGTACGCGAACCGGCAGCGTTACGGGAGTCCTCCATTTTGTGTTTCGGTAGAATTGAGATACAAGATGGAGGGCAAAAAATGTTCAGAATGGGTAGAAGGGGGCACGGTAGACGTATCCTGACCCCCTAGGTTTTCTGAGGGTGGCTGGGGAGGTCCATATGTGCGAAAAAAAAACATTTTTTAAAAAAAATTCGCGCGGTTAGCGTCCGGTGCGCGTACCGGGTAGCGCTCCGGAAAGCGTAAAGTGTGAAAATTAGTAAAAAAAAATGTACATTTAAAATTTGTTTATGGTGATCATAGTTAGGGTAGCTCTGAGAAGAGCTTTTGGGTTTATGGTAGATTTATGTACTTATAAGTAGGTACCAATGCACAATCTTAAATTCAGAATGAAAATTCTGTTTCCCTCATCTGAGAAGTAAACTCCATCTCCTCTGTAGATATCTTGCATGTAGTAACGCAAGTTATTGTTGTACATGGAGCCCATTCCATGGTCTCTCATGTAAGCTGAAACAGACTTATTTACATGCTTCCTCGATTTCTCAATTTGTGGACAAAATTGGTTCGACCACCTCCATTTCTGTCTTTGGCATATATTTGAATATACTAAGGCAGTTTGAGGAAAAAGTGCCATCAATTGGTCAAAGGTGTCTTTTAAAAACATTTCCAGACCTACACCAGTCAAAGTGCCCAAGTCATTTCCTCCACAGTGCACAATTAACAGGTCAGGTTTTGGCAAATGCATAAAAGTTTTCACCAATGGTTTCAATTGGTGACATTTTAATCCTCTGTGGCCAATCCACTTAATTTCCACATTTTGTAAATTGAGGTTAGATAAATTTCTGTTATCAGCATACCTTTGAACCCAGTAGATGTAACTATGTCCAACAATCCAGACAGAAAACATGGTCAGAGAAGGTTCTGCTGCAGTCAGATGAAGTGTGGCAATGAAATGGCAGTTAAAAAAATAAGAGTTTAAAATGAAAAAAACTGTGGAGTTTCTGTGTTAATGAAGCAGTAGCAGCGATTGGTGGATTTTGATTGCTGAAAACAGAAAGTTAGGGTGCATGGATGAGTTCTTTGAAAGATGTAATTTGAATGGTCAAGAAAAAATCATTTTATGAAAGATTGCACTGGATATGCAGGTGTACTGAGAGTTCAGAGTTCAATTGAAACATTGTTGTGTGAACTTTCAAACATCAGAGGTCTTTCAGGAGGTGGTTGCTATGGAAAAAAAGGCAGAAAGGGCAGAGGGGGGAAGGGTGTTGATTTGAAAAAAGTGAGGGAAGAGTTTTGATTGGGTGACATGAGAGATATGTGTGATGAATTATAGCATTTCTGTGGCATTGTTGCTTGCAGACTCTGGAGTGCATACCTTTTGCTCTGCTAAAGACAAATTGTTGTGTGTCTGAGACTGTTTTGAAACTCATAAAGTATTTGCTAAGGTGAGAAAAGATTCATTTAATTTAGATAGAGAATAGTATGCTTTAGGGAGAAAATTATGAAGAAAGTTGTGTATTTAAAATGTTGCTTTGTGTCAAGTGTTTTACAAATAGATTTTGTTTCTTTGAGTTACATAGCCATGTTAAAAGTGACGTAAAAATAGTGCAAGGGTCTTACAAAAAACGCTTTCATATGTCTTAGGCCATTTTAAGTAATTTCCCAATGAATGTAGGTATATAATTGATTTAGATGATGTGTTTAAAAATGTTTTTTGAAATCAATTAGGTTTCTGGATATGTAGTGCTAGAGTTTCATAGGTTGCTTGGGGCATATTTATAAGGCCTTTGAGTCTCTCTGATGTTATTTTTTCCATTTTAATTTAAGACCTTTCCCTGTGGTGCAAGGTCCTTGTAAATACGCCCCCATCTGTACTTGGCAAATTTAGATTTTGATTATTTGACTTACATAGCCATGTTAAAAGTGACCCAAAAATGGTGGAAGGGCCTTAAAAAAACGCTTTCATGTGTCTTAGGCCATTTTAAGTCATTTCCCAATGGATGTAGGTATATAATTGATTTAGATGATGTGTTTAAAAACGTTTTTTGAAATCAATTAGGTTTCTGGATATGTAGTGCTAGAGTTTCATAGGTTGCTTGGGGCATATTTATAAGGCATTTGAGTCTCTCTGATGTTATTTTTCCCATTTTAATTTAAGACCTTTCCCCGTGGTGCAAGGTCCTTGTAAATATGCCCCCATCTGTGCTTGGCAAATTTAGATTTTGATTATTTGACTTACATAGCCATGTTAAAAGTGACCCAAAAATGGTGGAAGGGCCTTAAAAAAACGCTTTCATGTGTTAGGCCATTTTAAGTCATTTCCCAATGAATGTAGGTATATAATTGATTTAGATGATGTGTTTAAAAACGTTTTTTGAAATCAATTAGGTTTCTGGATATGTAGTGCTAGAGTTTCATAGGTTGCTTGGGGCATATTTTCAAGGCTTTTGAGTTCCTTTGATGTAATTTTTCCCATTTTATTTTAAGACATTTCCTTGTGGTGCAAGGTCCTTGTAAATACGCCCCCATGTGTGCTTGGCAAATTTAGATTTTAATTCTTTGAGTTACATAGCCATGTTAAAAGTAACCCAAAAATGGTGGAAGGGCCTTAAAAAAACGCTTTCATGTGTCTTAGGCCATTTTAAGTAATTTCCCCTTGAATGTAGGTATATAATTGATTTATATGATGTGTTTAAAAATGTTTTTTGAAATCAATTAGATTTCTGGATATGTACTGCTAGAGTTTCATAGGTTGCTTGGGGCATATTTATAAGGCCTTTGAGTCTCTCTGATGTTATTTTTCCCATTTTAATTTAAGACCTTTCCCTGTGGTGCAAGGTCCTTGTAAATACGCCCCCATCTGTGCTTGGCAAATTTAGATTTTGATTATTTGACTTACATAGCCATGTTAAAAGTGACCCAAAAATGGTGCAAGGGCCTTAAAAAAACGCTTTCATGTGTCTTAGGGCATTTGAAGTCATTTCCCGATGAATGTAGGTATATAATTGATTTAGATGATGTGTTTAAAAACGTTTTTTGAAATCAATTAGGTTTCTGGATATGTAGTGCTAGAGTTTCATAGGTTGCTTGGGGCATATTTATAAGGCATTTGCGTCTCTCTGATGTTATTTTTCCCATTTTAATTTAGGACCTTTCACCGTGGTGCAAGGTCCTTGTAAATATGCCCCCATCTGTGCTTGGCAAATTTAGATTTTAATTCTTTGAGTTACATAGCCATGTTAAAAGTGACCCAAAAATGGTGGAAGGGCCTTAAAAAAACGCTTTCGTGTGTGTTAGGCCATTTTAAGTCATTTCCCCTTGAATGTAGGTATAAATAATTGATTTAGATGATGTGTTTAAAAACAATTTTTGAAATCAATTAGGTTTCTTGATATGTAGTGCTAGAGTTTCATAGGTTGCTTGGGGTATATTTAAAAGGCATTTGAGTCCCTTTGATGTTATTTTTTAAATTTTAATTAAAGCTATTTCCCGTGGTGGAAGGTCCTTGTAAATACACCCCCATGTGTGCTTGGCAAAATTAGATTTTGATTCTTTGAGTTAGATAGCCATGTTCCATACAGTGCTCACCTTCTGCGTAGTCTTTGATATGCCAGACTCTATCTGCACAATGAGATACCTAAGCAAAGGAAACACAGGTGATGTGATTGTGAAATGAGGAAAAGAAATTCCACATTTTTCAATTACATCACCTGTGTTTCCTAACTTTACGAATGACATTGTGCAGATGAGGTTTAGGCCTGTCCACGGACACAGAAGAGGTCTGGCCTTTGTTCAAGAGTGAAGTGGACATGACTTACTTCATTGGTAAGCCTTCACATATATTATCTCCTCTGTACTCTTCAACAAGCGTAAATTTCATCTGCAACCCTGAGTAGGCCTCACCTCAAACAAACCTCTGGATAGGCCACACCTTATCGTCATCCTGAATCAATCATTTAAAATGTTAGGGACAGATTTATGATAGGTGTATGCCTCTTTTGCGCCACTGTGCGTCACTTTTGTGACGCAGCGGCGGTGCAAAAGATTTGCTATGTGGCGACATATTTACAACTTGATGCATCTAGGCAGATGTGTCATGCTGTAAAGTCCCGTGCCACATGAAACCGATGCAGCAGTGATGCAAAAGATGCACCATGTTGCAAGACAGGCCTCACTTCATCTCCAACAAGATAAGAAGCTGAATCTTCTGTAAATGTCAAAATTGTTGTATACAGTGCTCAACTTCTGTGTACTCTTTGATATGCTAGACTCCATCTGCACTATGAGATACCTAAGCAAAGGAAACACAGGTGAAGTGATTGTGAAATGAGGAAAAGAAACTCCACATTTTTCAATTACATCACCTGTGTTTCCTAACTTTACGAATGACATTGTGCAGATGAGGTTTAGGCCTGTCCACGGACACAGAAGAGGTCTGGCCTTTGTTCAAGAGTGAAGTGGACATGACTCACTTCATTGGTAGGCCTGCACATGTATTATCTCCTCTGTACTGTTCAACAAGCCTAAATTTAATCTGCAACCCTGAGTAGGCCTCACCTCAAACAAACCTCTGGATAGGCCACACCTTATCGTCATCCTGAATCAATCATTTAAAATGTTAGGGACAGATTTATGATAGCCGTGTGCCTCTTTTGCGCCGCTGTGCGTCACTTTTGTGACGTAGCGGCGGCGCAAAAGATGCGCTATGTTGCGACATATTTACAACTTGATGCATCTAGGCAGATGTGTCATGCTGTATAGTCCTGTGCCACATGAAACCTGCGTCAGGTTTCATATAGGCGTTTTGTTGCAGGGTGGGCATTCATTTGCATGAAAGCCCTGTAAAACTAACACAGTGAAATTTAGAAGATTTCACTGAGTCAGCTTTATAGCATTGCTGAATCAAATCCTTACGCCTGTTTGAAACAGGCATAAGGAGTGATGCACCATGCAATGTGTGGCTTGCTCCTGTGCATTGCAGTAGACATGTTGCGCTTACGACGTGATTCCTGCAATGTGCTGCTTTTGCGGCACATATGCGTGATGCATCTGTGCTGTTTTTACTCATTGGTGCTCCACATTGTAAATGCGGCACATCATGGGTGGCAGAGCAGCGGTGCACGTTAACTGGTGCATCCGTGGGGATGCGCCAGTTAACATAAATCTGCCCCTTTACATTTAAGTATGAGCAGGGTACACAGAGTCGGTGAGACTTATCCAAGGTTAAGAAGAGATGAGTCCTGTTCACTGAAAAATTGGACATAGGCCTCACCTCCTCAGCATCGCTGGACATGGCTAAATAATAGCTGCAAAATGTTACTCTTGTTAAACAATTTTACTATTATAGTCTCTGAGATTTGTCTCTTACTCTGCAACATCTCATTGTTGTTCTCTTTCTTTAAAGATAACGACAACATCAACCATGAGTGATAATGAGCAATCAGTTGATCTCGACCTTATCATTGAACTTGTCATTGAAACGTCAGTGGAAGTAGATCCCTTGGATGATTTAAATCCTGAGGATGATGAAGAACATGATGAGGATGCCGATTTGTCAGAATTGTATGACATAGGGTGGGAAGCTGACCTGCTTGAGCCTATGGAACTATAAACATTTATTTTTAAAATTTACTTGAAATGAAAAGTAAAAATGTAAACCGTTTCATTTAAAATTAAACACAACTTCAAAAACAGGTTATGTGTAATGTCTTTCATAAAATAGTTAAATATGCTCATAAAATTAGATCAGATTCACATATAAAACAGCACAGGTAAAATGTAGAAGCATTCCATTTCTTTCCTACTATTTGTGAATACTAAATTTGCCAATGCACTAAAAATGATTCTATGTAAAAATGACAAGTAGTGTGTTAAATTTTTGACGACTGTTATTGATTTACTGTTTGGTAATAGTGGTTAATAACATTTTTTATTATATTTTACCACAGATTCAACTGCAGATCATTTCGAAATTAGAGAATGCCGTCTAAGGGTAGAATCCGAAAGGCTACAAAAAATCAAAGACAGCAGCTTAAAAAATTGTTGCAGCAGTCCTCTACAATAAAAACTCGTCAAGTCACCAAGAAAGCTCCGGGTAAGACAACAAAATCATTCCTAAGAAACATTTGCAGAAAAAAAGTATCACTACAGAACATGTTTTAGTCCAGAAAAAGAGAGCCAATTTAAACGGAAGGGAAAGGCCAATCAAAAATGTTACTGCTAGAGCAGGAGATAACTATGTGCATGATAGTAGAAGGAAACAACAGTTTAGGGACATTCGTAGACGAATGTTCCGCAACAGGATAATTGGCAATTTGTTAAAAAATATTAAGAAAGGTCAGCAGAAAGTGTTTTTTTATAAGAGAAAAAAAAATTGAGAAAGTTATTGATCAGGTATTTGAAATTAAGCGAAAGTTATTTATTTTGATAATCAATAGAATTAGGAAGCTAAACAAGGCAATTTATGATTTCAAAACAAATAGTAGATGGAAGAGAACAGTTAATCGCAGTAATTTTTGTGAAGTTTTTTCAGGAGAATGGATGCATAGTTCAAGTTGTGAGGCATTTTTTAATGAGGAGAGTTATTTCCAGGATAATGATTTGGTGCATGCAGTTGACACCAGTGGTCGAGATTATGAGGTGAAAGATGGTTGTCCAGTTGAAAAAGAAAAACTTGTGACAACAGAGGTGGAAGAGGTGTTAGGTAATGAGGTTTTAGGAAGACGTCCTAAGGGACCTGTATACACCTGGAAGTGTAGTAGTATTTGCAGTGTGCGACAGGATTCCATCAATTTGCTTTGTGATTTTGTACGGACATTTAATAAGAAAAGTTTGAAGCAGAAAATGATGTTGTTGCAAGAATTAGATCCTTGCAGAGTGAGAGAAGTGACAGGTTTGCATGGTCATTCACTGGCTTGTCTTTCCAGGAGAGTATGCCAGAGTGTTTTTCATCATTTCAGGATGCTAGCAGTGCATCATAATAAAGTGAGGAAATTAGTTAGAATGTTGTATTATGCTAAGAGTCTAGCAGTTATGCTTAAACAATTATGCACTGCTCTTTTGCATGGTTCTGAAATAGATGTGAAGAATATTTGTGAAGAAATAGAGTTTTGTTACTTTGGAAGTAAAGAGGAGAATGTTGAAATTGACCCAGAAGAAGAGGGTAATGTGGAAGATAGTGTACAGGTTTCCAGTACAGATAATTTTCAGAAGGAAATTGCCACGTTTCAGGTGAAATCAAGTGAGAGGCATAATTTCACTTGTGTGTGTTGTCGACGCACTTATTATAAGACTCAGACTAAGTTAGTGGATTTATATGCGAAAAGTGAAAGGCAAAATAATAGTGAATGGAAGGATTTCGCAACATACTTGATGGTAGAACATTTTTTTGATTTGGGATTGGATAAACGTGTGTGTACTTATTGTTGTAACAAATTAAATCAAAACCGGATGCCTGCTAGAGCGGTTCATAATAATCTGGAATTGGTTGAGATTCCTTCTGAATTGAAGGATTTAAATACTTATGAATCTATTTTGATTCAAAATATCCATCCCTTTCAGGCTATTGTAAGAATGGAGCCAAAGACAGGGAAATTGCCTCCATCAGATTTACAGAGAGGATTAAAGGGAAGAGTTGTTTATTTGCCTCTAGATTTGAAGAAAAACATTAATACAATTGGAGTAGAAAAAGTGGAAGAGGAACCTCTGGTTATCTTAGTTAATGGGGTTCCGACAAAGAGTAAGAAAGTATGGCAAGATTTAGTGGATGTTAGGAAAGTCAAAAAGGCAACATTGTATTTGAAAAAAACAATAAGTACTATAAGAATGTATATGTTGCAGAAGAGGAAGTAAGTGAAGAGGAGGATAGCGATTTGTGTGCTGGTCAAATTGAGAAAGTAGAACCCTCTAAAAGTGAAGAAATATATGAACATTATAGTGTTCATCCTTTGCATTCCAAGGAAGTCATGGGGAATGCTATTGAGTTGTTTCAAATGAAACAAGCCAAAGGGAGTCCCATTAGTGTTTGGGAGGAAAGTTTGGAAGCTCGGTGTTTCCCACAGCTATTTCCAACAGGTCAAGGAGGAAGATATGATGAGCGACCTCATCAAATTCCTGCTTCTGAATACCGGACTTTACGATTGTATGCAGAAGATCCTAGGTTTCGACAATGCATTCCCTATTTGTTTCATCTCCTGTTTGAAAGTGATCTGTCTGGATTGTCATATGCAGTGAACCACATCTTGAAAAGTGGTATACAGATGCAAAACATCTCGGCAAGTGACTTTATGGATAAAGTCAATGTGCAAGACAGTATTTTGGATTCTCACCTGATCAATTTCATGGCGTGTCAGCGTGGTACTAATGAGTACTGGTACCGTCGTCATGGTGATTTAAAATGTATGCTGAGGAACTTAGGAACTCCCACATGGTTCCTCACTCTCAGCTGTGCTGAGTATGGGTGGGAAGACTTACTTGAATTTCTACGAGAGGCAAATGGAAACATTGAAAATATCGAATTCAAGACACCCGGAGAACTGTGCTCTTTGGGTCCAGTGAATGTATGCAGGTACTTCAATCATAGATTTGAAGCTATGATGTCTTTCATCATGAACAAGAAAAATCCACCTCTTGGAGAGGTGTTGGATTTCTTCTGGAGAAAGGAGTACCAAGCAAGAGGTGCTCCTCATATACATATGCTGCTGTGGATCAAGGATGCACCTAAATTTGGAACAGATCCAGAAGACTTAGTGATGAGTTTCATAGAACAGTATTCTACATGTGCTGTTCCAAACGCAAAGGAGGACAAAAGCCTAAGAGAACAAGTTCTACGCTTCCAAAGCCATCGTTGTGGAAAGTACTGTCGTCGTAAATTCAGAAACAAGGACAAGTTCTACACCAAATGTCGTTTCGCCTTTCCACGACCGGTGATTTCTAAAGGAAGAGTGAACAGTTTGATGTCTTCGCTGCGTCATAATGTGATGAAGAAATCACCTAAAAACACATACAATTTGAAAAGGAACGAAGAGTCCAAGTACATCAACGACTACAATCCAGTGATTTTGTCCATGTGGAATGCTAACATTGATATACAGTTCGTGGCTGATAACTGTATGGCTGTGGCTCGGTATGTGACATCTTACATCACCAAAAAAGAAAAAACAGAATTGAAGGATATGTGGGAGGACATTTCCCATGAAAAGAGCCTCAGAAAGAAGTTGTACAGTTTCAGTCTGAAGATGTTGTCACATCGAGAAATCGGAGCTTACGAATGTTCTGACCGGTTGTCTTCAGCAAGTCTCTATGCCAAATCCAGGAGTATCGTTTGGGCGAGTCTTGGTCTTGCTGCAACGCGTAATCGAGTTCTGAAACCTGTGCGGGAAATTGAGTATTTGGCGGAAAAGGAGCCAAACAGTACCGATATTTTGAAGACCAACATGTTGGATACATATTATCCAAATAGAAGCAGTCACCTCGAGAATGTTTGTCTGTATGAGGTTCTACAACATTACATATTCAAGAGGAACATCAAAGAAGATATTGATAAAGGAGTGTATGCTGTAATTGGAAGTGAGGGATGTCTCGTCAAGCAAAGAAAATGCCACTTGGTAAACCATCGAAAATTGAGTGGCGAATCTCCTGAAAAAAAAGAGTTTTTCTATTTAGCACTTTTGCAACTTTTCAAGCCTTGGCGTGCAGAAGAGGAACTGCTTGGAGATTTCCTCTCTTACGAAGACTCTTTCAATGCCGCCAAGGAGACCATAGAATGTCCTGTTTTTCCCAAATATCTAGAAATGTTGTATGTGGAAATCGAGCAGGAAGCAACGATTGCAGCCGAGATTGCTAGAGACAGTTCTCAGGACAGTCAGAGTTCTGTTTCATTGAGTCAGGATCCACTAGGAGGACCAGTTATCGAAAATGAAGCTGCCACTGCCATGATTGAAGTGGAAACAGCCATGGCACATGCTCAGGAGGATGCGGTTAACTTAGAAGACTTGGAAAGACAATTCAACATTGAGCAGAGAAAAATATATGACGAAGTTACCAACCAAATTGATCATGGATTAAGTCATGAGAAGAAAGAGTGCTCATGTACGTCGTTGAAGCCTGTCCGACTGTACGTGAGCGGAGAAGCGGGAACTGGAAAAAGTTTCCTCATTAAAGCAATTTCATGTTATTTGCAGAAAAGGACTGAGTCATCGCTGTCTTGTGTTGTCACCGCTCCAACTGGACTGGCAGCACATAACATTAAAGGTATTACTTTGCATCGTCTACTGATGCTGCCAGTGGAGCATGATAACAAATTACAATACCACAAGTTATCTCGAGATGCTTGTTGTGAAGTTTCAAGAGTCTTGAAGAAAATGAAACTTCTTATCATTGACGAAGTAAGCATGGTTTCCAATGTCATGCTTGCCTTTGTGCATTTGAGAATGCAAGAAGTTCTCAAAACAGAGTATGATGTGTTATTTGGTGGCAAACACATCATTGTTTTCGGTGATCTTCTGCAGCTGACATCAGTGAAAGGACAACCTGTGTTCAAAATACTCACGCATGAAGATACCAGGAAGTGCCTAGGGAGCATTGGCAACGTTAATATATGGTTAAACTTCAATTATGCTGAACTGCGTGAAAATATGCGTCAGGCGAAGGATGAAGATTACAAGAATATTCTACAAGATGTTAGAATCGGAAAAGTGACCGAGCATGGGAAAGAAGCTTTACATGCACGATTACTGTCAAATTTGTATCCAGAACAAGACGTTGTGCCTGAGAATATTTTTCAGAAAATTACTGAGAAGAAATCTGGAATATGTTTGATGCCAACTCTTGCAGAATGTGCCATCTTCAACAACAAAATGTTGTATTTAGAAAACCAAGAGATTGTGAAACTGGAAGCTATTGACAGAGTAGAGCATATGGGATCAACAATTATTTTGTGTGAGAATTTGAAATCAAAATTGGATTCATTAGAGAAGACTATATCTAAAACTGCAGGTTTTGAAAAGACTCTGAATGTGTGCTTAAATTGCCGTATAATTTTGAGAAGGAATTTACATGTTGAAAGAGGTCTGGTAAATGGATCAATGGGTAATGTTGTTGATTTTGTGAAATACAGAAATAGGGATGGAATTGTATTTTTAAAAATTTAATTTGATGGCATTGAGGAAGTACAGCTAATTGGTCGTTGCTCTGCTAGGTTTTTGCTTGTGAAAGACTTATATGTTCGCCGTAAGCAGTTTCCTGTTTGCTTGGCATATGCGGTGACAATCCATAAATCGCAAGGTTTAAGTGTAGACAGTGCATTGGTGAATATTGGCAGTTCTGTGTTCAAGGAGGGTATGGCATATGTGGCATTGTCACGCGTCAGAACTTTATCGAGATTGTACTTGATTGAGTGTGATGTCACAAACATTTGTGCGGATCTAGATTGTGTTAAGGAATACAATAGGTTAAGAAGAGAGTATGCGCCACATTTGCCTCAATATCCTTTGTTTGAGAAAGGTGTGGTAGGCCGGAAACGAAGAAATGTGACCAATAGTAGGGAGGTTGTAGCAAAAAGACGAAAAGTCGATGAACCAGAAATTATAAGCAGAAAGAAAAATGATTTTGTTGAAGATGTTGTTGGTTTTCAATTTGAAAACAGTTCTGGTGTCAACTGCTATGCTAATGTAGTGGTTAATGTTTTGTTTTCTCTAGAAAATGTAAAACAAGAGATTGTGGTCAATTCGGATCAAAGATTTTGCAGTTTGTTGAATTCTGTGTTAGAGAAATGTAGCACTGATAGAACAAAAATAGAAAGTGTGTCTGAAATTCGAAATCTGTTAGACAGATGTTCAGGTCAAACACAATTCTCTCAAAATATTCAGCAAGATTGTCAGGAGTTTTTAATGTATATGCTTGATGTATTGCATGATGAAGGTGTAGATGTAGATCACCTGTTTAGGCTTTCTTATCAATGGCAGCATGACTGTGAGAACTGTAGGGTATCAAGTACTACTAGTGTAGACTCAGAAACATGTATATATTTAACTTTGCCAGACAGTAAATCAGTGTCCTTTAATAAGCTAGTAAAAGCAGCTGATCACAACATGGAGTGTAGCCAATGTAAGTCTGAAATGTTGTCAACATTATTTATACAAACATATGGCCAGTATGTCATTTTAATGTTCCAACGATGAAGGCCTGATGGAACAAAATTGACAACTTTAATTAAAAATGTTGCGGCTTCGCAGTTGTCAATATCAGGAAGGACTTTTGTAACTGCAGCAATTATATATCATGACGGTCCTTCAACAACATCAGGACATTACACAGCTTATTTAAAGTCTAGAAACGGCTGGTCATTCTGCAATGATTCTGTTTTAACTTTAAAAATAAAATTGCCTTTTGACCTTAAAAATTCTTACCTGCTGTTTTTAAAACCAAAATTTTAGGGAAGGAATCTCTGGATTTGCTCTGAGGAATTTCAAGAGGTTCTAATGGCTCCTACACAATTTGGCCTTGAGGATAAGTGTAGTACAGAGTCAAAAGTTATTTTTGAGTTTTAAATACTTCCTGGAAAAAAAGGTTTTCTTACAGAAAGTGGTGGGCACGGATTAGTTAAAGGACAACAGAGTATTTCCCAAAGCGAACGGTGTTCTTACCATAACACTTAACGTCATGGAAAAATAACTGCACTTTGAATGAGTTCAGAAAAACTGTTTCTTTTTATAAGCTAATTCAAGCAGCCAATTAAAACATGGAGTAGAGGTAATGTAAGTCTGCAATGCTGTCTAGATTAATTGTCCAAACCTTTGGTTATAATGAGAATTGTACATTATTTGAGATCATGTATTAGATTTATCAGCCTGATGTTTTGATTTTAACATTTTAATTTTCAGATGAAATTGGAGGACGAAATGCCAGCTTAATATCATAGAAGCACAGTGACTGTTTCAGCAATAAGGATTTTTTTGGTGGAATTCATGCAGTGACATTATTAATGGTAGGAGTAACTTCTCAATGGACATTCGCCCACTTGGGCTGAACGCATGCTGATGGGACAATAGCCAATCAGAACACTTGTTCTAGAGGAGAAAGTTGATAACGTCCTACTACCAAATAATGGATATGTTATTGCTATATCATCCTGTGTTGAAGATCACTGTGTTCAATTTGGATACAATATGAACTCTATTTGTTCGAATGTTTGCAATTAATTCTTTGAATAATTTCTTGAAAGAATTTTTTGAATAATTTTTTCGACATGTGTCTGAAACGATACAATTTAGTATGGAATACTTTATTTAGCTATTTGCACATATACGATATTGTTTCATGCATATAGTATACCACGTTGGTCAAAGTATAATGTTTATTGCAGACATTTGACTAGACTAAGATGTCCTCCTATTTGCATTGTTTGTCACATGACCTGCACAGAGGGTGTGTTTTGGGATTTTAAAATGGCTGAGTGTTATCGGCCTGACGAGCGTGATCAAGCCATAATGGTGAAACGCGTCGTGACTTTTCTCGTGCCAGAATAAAGGATTATAGCACACGCTGGGTGTCCAGGTCAACTTCTTTATGTGAGAGGTACTTTGGAGGGAATTCGAAGGTCGGCCAGTGACCTAACCTGGACCGCTCGAAGACAGCAGTATTGCTCGCACTGGCAGTGGTGGAGTTTATATATATATATATATATATATATATTCACTGAAAAAACCATAGGTTATAGACCATATATAGTTAGGAATTAGCATTTAAAAAACCTTATTTTACTCACACAAAACCATTGAAATTCCATATATAGTTAGTTGCACTAACTATATATCGCGCACCCGCAATCCACTGCTGATGATGTCACATATTACATCATTCATGACATGGTCAGTGACATCACTGATGACATCACTGATGACATCTCAAATGACATCACTGATGACATCACTGATGACAACATCCAGTGACTGTATGTTTCTGTAAAGTTAAAATATGTCTTACATATTGAAGAATGAGTGGAAGTATAAGTGTCTGGACGAAGGATTTAGTAGGTGCATGACTGAATGTATGAGTGAGTGATTAAATGTGTCTCACTGAGTGCATGGGTTAGTGACTAATCTGTCTTAATTTGTGCATCATTATGTCTGTTGTTCTGTAAACTGCTGCATGTGTTGATCAGTAGCTATATGAGTAACTATATGGGTTATTGATTGATTGTCCAAGTATTTGTATGGGAGACTGAGTGTGTGTGTGGCTGGCTGGGAGGTGTGTGACTCTGTGCAGATCAATGTATACTTGTATCAATGATTGTATAAGAGAGTAAGTATGTGTTAGTATATGTTTGAAAATGTAAGGTGCTCTATGTTTGACTGTATAGATTAGAAAATTGAAGTGTGATTGATTCTTTACAGGACTGACTAGGTGTGTGAGTAACTCCATGGATGAGTGGCAGAGTGTGAGTGTCTGTATAGGTGTATGAGTGCATATGATAGTGTTGTAAAGATGAGTGATTGTATGTATGAATGATTGTATGGGTGAATGAGTGAATGTGTGTGTAGACGTAGGAATCAGTGAGTGCGTATGTAGTAACTAGTATTGGTGTGTCAATGGTTTCAAAATTTTTACTCTGTATTTAACACTGGGTGTAACAGAGGTTATATTAAAATGTGAGGAGATGCATTGTATTATCACATGAATGATATCATCAGTGATGTGATCATTGATGTCAAATGAGATGTCATCAGTGGAATTTCAATTGTTTTGTGTGAGTAAAATAAGGTTTTTTAAATGCTAATTCCTAACTATATATGGTCTATAACCTATGGTTTTTTCAGTGAATTTTCAAGGTTTTGTAAATGCTAATTCCTAACTATATATGGTCTATAACCTATGGTTTTTTCAGTGAATTTTCAAGGTTTTGTAAATGCTAATTCCTAACTATATATGGTCTATAACCTATGTTTTTTTCAGTGAATTTCAATGGTTTTTTAATAGCAAATATCAAAAGCTTTAAAATGTATTCTTCTTTAAATCGAAAAATATATTTTATATGTTTTTATTATAATTTTTTTATGTATATATATATACATTTTGTTTTTTGTTTCGCTACCGGTCCGCGCACCGGGTAGCTTCCCGTTAGCTCAATTTGGTGCCGCGACCCGGTCCGCGAACTGGTAAACGTTCCGTTAGCGCAACTGCCGCGTTAGAAAACAACATCGTGACGCGTCGCGTAAGCGCGATGTATCGCGTTGCCACGTAATGCGTCTTATGACGCGCCGCTTTAGCGCACCCAGAATGCTCCGGAGCGCGAACCGAGGCGCGAAGCGTAGCTCCCCGGAAGCGATCCGGGGCGCGTCGCGTAAGCGCGACGTATCGCGTTGCCGCGTAATGCGTCTTATGACGCGCCGCGTTAGCGCACCGGGAAGTGCTCCGGAGCGCAAACAGAGGCGCGAAGCGCAGCTCCCCGGAAGCGATCCGGGGCGCGGCGCGGAGCGCGTAACGTAAGCGTAACAGGTCATGTGACTTGTTAATAAAACTTTCTATTGGTTCATTTCACTTTTGGTTTCCTAATGATGTAAGGCTAGGTCATGTGACCTACAAATAACACTTTTCATTGGTTTAGAAATTTTTTTTTTCCCAAATGATGAAAGCCCCCACCTTCTTTCCTTACTCTGACTTTCATCTTTGTGAGAGGAAGACCTGTTTTTGCTTATTAAAATAATGGCATCTGTAGTAGCTGCAGCTGGTGGACCCCCACCACCACCAAAACCACCTAGGAAGGAAGGACCACCTCCACAGTTCCTTCCCAACCCAGAGGAGGAAGAGGAAGAAGAAGAGGAAGAGGAAGTAGAGGGGAGGCAGTTCTTACGTGAAGAGCCCCGGAAATCCCACCACAAAGACAGTTTTATTTGGCAGTTTTATTCTTTTCCTCGAGGCCAAAAAAAAGTGAATGCCCGACATGTGACATGCCTCATTTGTAAAGATGTTTTATCTAGAGGTACAGACAAAAAGTATAGTTATGGTAACTATACTATGCACCATCATATGCAGAGGTGGCATCCACTGAATTACAACGTTGCAGGGATGCGTCACCTCCAAGACAACCCACCAACTCCTGTGGCCAGTACATCGGCACAGGTAAATCTGTCGGGACCAGAGGCGAGGGAAACGGTCCCAAACATCCAACAGAATTTTGTGCACATGAAGATAGTGTGCCTTTATTGTGGTGACCTACTCTCATGTGCAAATATGAGTATCAATCTGATAAACAGAGCATTTGAAAACCACAAGTGCTCAAAACGCCCCAAAAAATAAAAAAAAATGTTTTGCTCCTGTTGAGCCCTTTCTAATGCCTGTTTTTCGTTGTTCCCCCTCAAAAAAAACAAAAAATATATAAAACCGTTCAAAAAATACAAAAAAAGTAAAAAATTGTTCAGAAAAATAATAAAAAAAATATAAAACAACAAAAATAATTTAAAAAAAGTTCTTTTCAGAACTACCTCCAGTTTAATAAAAAATTGCTAGAATGTTTAGCACTCTGGCAACCTCAATTTCTTTTGGTTCGCTTCCCGGTTCGCTCGCCGGTACGCGAACCGGGAGCGAACCAAAACATTTTTTTTTTAAAAAGAAGAGTAAGTATAAGGGAAGGAAACAGAGAGTAATGTTAAAAGAAAGACAGCTATAGGGAGTAACACAGAGATACTGTTTAATAGATCTATTTACCGAAGAAAAGATGGAAGAGGGTATAATAGTGAAAAACAAAATAGATAAGGAAGTGAAAGAAAAAAAGGAGAGTAGAAGAATAATAAACAAGAGTTTCTTAGAGAATGTGAGTGAATGTTCAAAATAAGATTAATTCAGAAAAGGGGGTGGTGATGAACAGAGTGTCTGAATTAAGCAGACCACTCTTACCCAGTCCAAAGATCAGGGCTTGATCCATCACCGTTATTTAGCTCACTGCCCCATCCCAGCTCAGAACCTGGCTATATGCAAATTAGTCTGTCCCTGGCCCAGTGCATCATGGGAACAGGGCAGACCAAACTACCAAGCCAATTCTTCACCAGAAAGGAGACAAGCTTCCGGGGACCGGTTTCTGCCATTTCAGGCGTCGTCGGCCCGGCTTGCTTGAATCCTGATGGAGCAGTGAGCAAGGGACTCATGTCTGAGTATACCCTTCCACGCTTATGGTGGACAAAATGATTCAGAAAAGGGGGTGGTGATGAACAGAGTGTCTGAATTAAGCAGACCACTCTTACCCAGTCCAAAGATCAGGGCTTGATCCATCACCGTTATTTAGCTCACTGCCCCATCCCAGCTCAGAACCTGGCTATATGCAAATTAGTCTGTCCCTGGCCCAGTGCATCATGGGAACAGGGCAGACCAAACTACCAAGCCAATTCTTCACCAGAAAGGAGACAAGCTTCCGGGGACCGGTTTCTGCCATTTCAGGCGTCGTCGGCCCGGCTTGCTTGAATCCTGATGGAGCAGTGAGCAAGGGACTCATGTCTGAGTATACCCTTCCACGCTTATGGTGGACAAAATGATTCAGAAAAGGGGGTGGTGATGAACAGAGTGTCTGAATTAAGCAGACCACTCTTACCCAGTCCAAAGATCAGGGCTTGATCCATCACCGTTATTTAGCTCACTGCCCCATCCCAGCTCAGAACCTGGCTATATGCAAATTAGTCTGTCCCTGGCCCAGTGCATCATGGGAACAGGGCAGACCAAACTACCAAGCCAATTCTTCACCAGAAAGGAGACAAGCTTCCGGGGACCGGTTTCTGCCATTTCAGGCGTCGTCGGCCCGGCTTGCTTGAATCCTGATGGAGCAGTGAGCAAGGGACTCATGTCTGAGTATACCCTTCCACGCTTATGGTGGACAAAATGATTCAGAAAAGGGGGTGGTGATGAACAGAGTGTCTGAATTAAGCAGACCACTCTTACCCAGTCCAAAGATCAGGGCTTGATCCATCACCGTTATTTAGCTCACTGCCCCATCCCAGCTCAGAACCTGGCTATATGCAAATTAGTCTGTCCCTGGCCCAGTGCATCATGGGAACAGGGCAGACCAAACTACCAAGCCAATTCTTCACCAGAAAGGAGACAAGCTTCCGGGGACCGGTTTCTGCCATTTCAGGCGTCGTCGGCCCGGCTTGCTTGAATCCTGATGGAGCAGTGAGCAAGGGACTCATGTCTGAGTATACCCTTCCACGCTTATGGTGGACAAAATGATTCAGAAAAGGGGGTGGTGATGAACAGAGTGTCTGAATTAAGCAGACCACTCTTACCCAGTCCAAAGATCAGGGCTTGATCCATCACCGTTATTTAGCTCACTGCCCCATCCCAGCTCAGAACCTGGCTATATGCAAATTAGTCTGTCCCTGGCCCAGTGCATCATGGGAACAGGGCAGACCAAACTACCAAGCCAATTCTTCACCAGAAAGGAGACAAGCTTCCGGGGACCGGTTTCTGCCATTTCAGGCGTCGTCGGCCCGGCTTGCTTGAATCCTGATGGAGCAGTGAGCAAGGGACTCATGTCTGAGTATACCCTTCCACGCTTATGGTGGACAAAATGATTCAGAAAAGGGGGTGGTGATGAACAGAGTGTCTGAATTAAGCAGACCACTCTTACCCAGTCCAAAGATCAGGGCTTGATCCATCACCGTTATTTAGCTCACTGCCCCATCCCAGCTCAGAACCTGGCTATATGCAAATTAGTCTGTCCCTGGCCCAGTGCATCATGGGAACAGGGCAGACCAAACTACCAAGCCAATTCTTCACCAGAAAGGAGACAAGCTTCCGGGGACCGGTTTCTGCCATTTCAGGCGTCGTCGGCCCGGCTTGCTTGAATCCTGATGGAGCAGTGAGCAAGGGACTCATGTCTGAGTATACCCTTCCACGCTTATGGTGGACAAAATGATTCAGAAAAGGGGGTGGTGATGAACAGAGTGTCTGAATTAAGCAGACCACTCTTACCCAGTCCAAAGATCAGGGCTTGATCCATCACCGTTATTTAGCTCACTGCCCCATCCCAGCTCAGAACCTGGCTATATGCAAATTAGTCTGTCCCTGGCCCAGTGCATCATGGGAACAGGGCAGACCAAACTACCAAGCCAATTCTTCACCAGAAAGGAGACAAGCTTCCGGGGACCGGTTTCTGCCATTTCAGGCGTCGTCGGCCCGGCTTGCTTGAATCCTGATGGAGCAGTGAGCAAGGGACTCATGTCTGAGTATACCCTTCCACGCTTATGGTGGACAAAATGATTCAGAAAAGGGGGTGGTGATGAACAGAGTGTCTGAATTAAGCAGACCACTCTTACCCAGTCCAAAGATCAGGGCTTGATCCATCACCGTTATTTAGCTCACTGCCCCATCCCAGCTCAGAACCTGGCTATATGCAAATTAGTCTGTCCCTGGCCCAGTGCATCATGGGAACAGGGCAGACCAAACTACCAAGCCAATTCTTCACCAGAAAGGAGACAAGCTTCCGGGGACCGGTTTCTGCCATTTCAGGCGTCGTCGGCCCGGCTTGCTTGAATCCTGATGGAGCAGTGAGCAAGGGACTCATGTCTGAGTATACCCTTCCACGCTTATGGTGGACAAAATGATTCAGAAAAGGGGGTGGTGATGAACAGAGTGTCTGAATTAAGCAGACCACTCTTACCCAGTCCAAAGATCAGGGCTTGATCCATCACCGTTATTTAGCTCACTGCCCCATCCCAGCTCAGAACCTGGCTATATGCAAATTAGTCTGTCCCTGGCCCAGTGCATCATGGGAACAGGGCAGACCAAACTACCAAGCCAATTCTTCACCAGAAAGGAGACAAGCTTCCGGGGACCGGTTTCTGCCATTTCAGGCGTCGTCGGTGTTGGATCTAGCCCTGATCTCTTGACTGGGTGAGAGTACTCTGCTTAATTCAGAGACTCTGTCCATCACCACCCCTTGTTGTAAATTATTTTGTCCACCCTAAGCGTGGAAGGGTATACTCAGATGTGAGTCCCTTGCTCATTGCACCATCAGGATTCAAGCAAGCCGGGCCGAAGACGCCTGAAATGGCAGAAACCGGTCCCCGGAAGCTTGTTTCCTTCCCAGTGTAAGAATTGGCTTTTGTAGTCTGGTCTGCCCTGTTCCCATGATGCACTGGGCCAGGGACAGACTAATTTGCATACAGCCAGGTTCTGAAACTGGGATGGTGCAATGAGCTAAAAAACGGTGTTGGATCTAGCCCTGATCTCTTGACTGGGTGAGAGTACTCTGCTTAATTCAGAGACTCTGTCCATCACCACCCCTTGTTGTAAATTATTTTGTCCACCCTAAGCGTGGAAGGGTATACTCAGATGTGAGTCCCTTGCTCATTGCACCATCAGGATTCAAGCAAGCCGGGCCGAAGACGCCTGAAATGGCAGAAACCGGTCCCCGGAAGCTTGTTTCCTTCCCAGTGTAAGAATTGGCTTTTGTAGTCTGGTCTGCCCTGTTCCCATGATGCACTGGGCCAGGGACAGACTAATTTGCATACAGCCAGGTTCTGAAACTGGGATGGTGCAATGAGCTAAAAAACGGTGTTGGATCTAGCCCTGATCTCTTGACTGGGTGAGAGTACTCTGCTTAATTCAGAGACTCTGTCCATCACCACCCCTTGTTGTAAATTATTTTGTCCACCCTAAGCGTGGAAGGGTATACTCAGATGTGAGTCCCTTGCTCATTGCACCATCAGGATTCAAGCAAGCCGGGCCGAAGACGCCTGAAATGGCAGAAACCGGTCCCCGGAAGCTTGTTTCCTTCCCAGTGTAAGAATTGGCTTTTGTAGTCTGGTCTGCCCTGTTCCCATGATGCACTGGGCCAGGGACAGACTAATTTGCATACAGCCAGGTTCTGAAACTGGGATGGTGCAATGAGCTAAAAAACGGTGTTGGATCTAGCCCTGATCTCTTGACTGGGTGAGAGTACTCTGCTTAATTCAGAGACTCTGTCCATCACCACCCCTTGTTGTAAATTATTTTGTCCACCCTAAGCGTGGAAGGGTATACTCAGATGTGAGTCCCTTGCTCATTGCACCATCAGGATTCAAGCAAGCCGGGCCGAAGACGCCTGAAATGGCAGAAACCGGTCCCCGGAAGCTTGTTTCCTTCCCAGTGTAAGAATTGGCTTTTGTAGTCTGGTCTGCCCTGTTCCCATGATGCACTGGGCCAGGGACAGACTAATTTGCATACAGCCAGGTTCTGAAACTGGGATGGTGCAATGAGCTAAAAAACGGTGTTGGATCTAGCCCTGATCTCTTGACTGGGTGAGAGTACTCTGCTTAATTCAGAGACTCTGTCCATCACCACCCCTTGTTGTAAATTATTTTGTCCACCCTAAGCGTGGAAGGGTATACTCAGATGTGAGTCCCTTGCTCATTGCACCATCAGGATTCAAGCAAGCCGGGCCGAAGACGCCTGAAATGGCAGAAACCGGTCCCCGGAAGCTTGTTTCCTTCCCAGTGTAAGAATTGGCTTTTGTAGTCTGGTCTGCCCTGTTCCCATGATGCACTGGGCCAGGGACAGACTAATTTGCATACAGCCAGGTTCTGAAACTGGGATGGTGCAATGAGCTAAAAAACGGTGTTGGATCTAGCCCTGATCTCTTGACTGGGTGAGAGTACTCTGCTTAATTCAGAGACTCTGTCCATCACCACCCCTTGTTGTAAATTATTTTGTCCACCCTAAGCGTGGAAGGGTATACTCAGATGTGAGTCCCTTGCTCATTGCACCATCAGGATTCAAGCAAGCCGGGCCGAAGACGCCTGAAATGGCAGAAACCGGTCCCCGGAAGCTTGTTTCCTTCCCAGTGTAAGAATTGGCTTTTGTAGTCTGGTCTGCCCTGTTCCCATGATGCACTGGGCCAGGGACAGACTAATTTGCATACAGCCAGGTTCTGAAACTGGGATGGTGCAATGAGCTAAAAAACGGTGTTGGATCTAGCCCTGATCTCTTGACTGGGTGAGAGTACTCTGCTTAATTCAGAGACTCTGTCCATCACCACCCCTTGTTGTAAATTATTTTGTCCACCCTAAGCGTGGAAGGGTATACTCAGATGTGAGTCCCTTGCTCATTGCACCATCAGGATTCAAGCAAGCCGGGCCGAAGACGCCTGAAATGGCAGAAACCGGCCCCCGGAAGCTTGTTTCCTTCCCAGTGTAAGAATTGGCTTTTGTAGTCTGGTCTGCCCTGTTCCCATGATGCACTGGGCCAGGGACAGACTAATTTGCATACAGCCAGGTTCTGAAACTGGGATGGTGCAATGAGCTAAAAAACGGTGTTGGATCTAGCCCTGATCTCTTGACTGGGTGAGAGTACTCTGCTTAATTCAGAGACTCTGTCCATCACCACCCCTTGTTGTAAATTATTTTGTCCACCCTAAGCGTGGAAGGGTATACTCAGATGTGAGTCCCTTGCTCATTGCACCATCAGGATTCAAGCAAGCCGGGCCGAAGACGCCTGAAATGGCAGAAACCGGTCCCCGGAAGCTTGTTTCCTTCCCAGTGTAAGAATTGGCTTTTGTAGTCTGGTCTGCCCTGTTCCCATGATGCACTGGGCCAGGGACAGACTAATTTGCATACAGCCAGGTTCTGAAACTGGGATGGTGCAATGAGCTAAAAAACGGTGTTGGATCTAGCCCTGATCTCTTGACTGGGTGAGAGTACTCTGCTTAATTCAGAGACTCTGTCCATCACCACCCCTTGTTGTAAATTATTTTGTCCACCCTAAGCGTGGAAGGGTATACTCAGATGTGAGTCCCTTGCTCATTGCACCATCAGGATTCAAGCAAGCCGGGCCGAAGACGCCTGAAATGGCAGAAACCGGTCCCCGGAAGCTTGTTTCCTTCCCAGTGTAAGAATTGGCTTTTGTAGTCTGGTCTGCCCTGTTCCCATGATGCACTGGGCCAGGGACAGACTAATTTGCATACAGCCAGGTTCTGAAACTGGGATGGTGCAATGAGCTAAAAAACGGTGTTGGATCTAGCCCTGATCTCTTGACTGGGTGAGAGTACTCTGCTTAATTCAGAGACTCTGTCCATCACCACCCCTTGTTGTAAATTATTTTGTCCACCCTAAGCGTGGAAGGGTATACTCAGATGTGAGTCCCTTGCTCATTGCACCATCAGGATTCAAGCAAGCCGGGCCGAAGACGCCTGAAATGGCAGAAACCGGTCCCCGGAAGCTTGTTTCCTTCCCAGTGTAAGAATTGGCTTTTGTAGTCTGGTCTGCCCTGTTCCCATGATGCACTGGGCCAGGGACAGACTAATTTGCATACAGCCAGGTTCTGAAACTGGGATGGTGCAATGAGCTAAAAAACGGTGTTGGATCTAGCCCTGATCTCTTGACTGGGTGAGAGTACTCTGCTTAATTCAGAGACTCTGTCCATCACCACCCCTTGTTGTAAATTATTTTGTCCACCCTAAGCGTGGAAGGGTATACTCAGATGTGAGTCCCTTGCTCATTGCACCATCAGGATTCAAGCAAGCCGGGCCGAAGACGCCTGAAATGGCAGAAACCGGTCCCCGGAAGCTTGTTTCCTTCCCAGTGTAAGAATTGGCTTTTGTAGTCTGGTCTGCCCTGTTCCCATGATGCACTGGGCCAGGGACAGACTAATTTGCATACAGCCAGGTTCTGAAACTGGGATGGTGCAATGAGCTAAAAAACGGTGTTGGATCTAGCCCTGATCTCTTGACTGGGTGAGAGTACTCTGCTTAATTCAGAGACTCTGTCCATCACCACCCCTTGTTGTAAATCAAAATAAGATTAAAACATGTGGAATAACAGAGAGAAGAAACAGAAAGCAGAAAAGAAGAAGTAACAGAAAAGGAATGATTGAAACAGCAAAGAAATGTAAATAACATAGGGGCATATTATCAACATAGGTGATAAAATTATCGCTGCTTTTATCGGCAGAAATCTGCCGCTAAAGCCGCTTTTGCGGCAGAAAACTGCCGCTAAAGCCACTTTTGCGGCAGAAAACTGCCGATAATGACTGCTTTTATCGGCAGAAATCCGCCGCTAAAGCCGCTTTTGCGGCAGAAAACTGCCGCTAAAGCCACTTTTGCAGCAGTTTTCTGCCAATAAAAGCAGCGATAATTTTGTTGCCTGTGTTGATAATATGCCCCTTAGTGTGCTTGAACTACAGGGAGAAAGCATAATGAACTATTAGTGAAAGAGTGATCAGTCAGAGACAGTGAGAATAATAGAGACGGAGTGAGTGAACAGGAGTGAGGAACTATGAGAACAGAGAGACTGAGAAAAGGAGTGGAAGGAGTAGAGTAAGTAAGTAATAGAGAAAGGAATGAGAGAAGTAGCAAAGGCAGGAAACTGAGGGTTAAAGAAATGAAGCAGTGGAACTAATAGAAGTTAAATGTGATAGAAATGTAATGAAAAGAGTAAAAAACATTTACCTTATAATTGTCGTTAACTTAGTCACTTGTTATTTTTATACTTTCAATCTGTGAAAGAAAGAACAAAAATTTGAAAAATATTAAAACATGTATTTAAAAATTAGAAAAGACAAGGGAAAAGATTGAAGGACAAACAGTTTTTCAACAACTTTGACACTTACAGAAGCCTCTGCTTCTCCACGCCCCCTACACAGTCCTAAATATATACATTTTAAACTAACAGTATCTTGTTGCAGATGAAGTGAGGCCTATCTTGTAACATGGTGCATCTTTTGCATCACTGCTGCATCACATAAGTGATGCAACAGCGGCACAAAAGAGGCGCATGGCCATCATAAATCTGCCCCTAACATTTTAAATGATTGATTCAGGATGCCGATAAGGTATGGCCTATCCAGGGGTTTGTTTGAGGTGAGGCCTACTCAGGGTTACAGATGAAATTTAGACTTGTTGAAGAGTACAGAGGAGATAATACATGTCCATGCCTACCAATGAAGTGAGTCATGTCCACTGCACTCTTTAACAAAGGCCAGACCTCCTCTGTCTCCCTGGACAGGCCTACACCTGATCTACACAATGTGATTCGTAATGTTAGGAAACACAGGTGATGTAATTGAAAAAAGTACAATTTCTTTTGCTCATTTCACAATCACATCACTTGTGTTTCCTTTGCTTAGGTATCTCATTGTGCAGATGTAGTCCAGCATATGAAAGAGTACGCAGAAGTGCAGCACTGCATGCAACAACTTTGACTTACTGAAGCCTCAGCTTCTGCATGCCCCCTACACAGTCCTAATTATATACATTTTAAACTGACGGTATCTTGTTGGAGATGAAGTGAGGCCTATCTTGCAACATGGTGCATCTTTTACACTGCTGCTGCGTCACAAAAGTGACGGAACAGCGGCGCAAAAGAGGCGCACGGCCATCATAAATCTGCCCATAACATTTTAAATGATTGTTTCTAGATGCTGATAAGGTGTGGCCTATCCACAGATTTGTTTCAGGTGAGTCCTACTCAGGGTTGCAGATGAAATTTAGGCTTGTTGAAGAGTACAGAGGAGATAATACATGTGCAGGCCTACCAACGAAGTGAGTCATGTCCACTGCACTCTTGAACAAATGTCAGACCTCCTCTGTCTCCTGGAACAGGCCTAAACCTCATCTACACAATGTGATGCGTAATGTTAGGAAACACAGGTAATGTAATTGAAAAACGTGCAATTTTTTTTGCTCATTCCACAATCACATCACCTGTGTTTCCTTTGCTTAGGTATCTCATTGTGCAGATGTAGTCTATCATATGAAAGACTACGCAGAATGTGAGCACTGTATGCAACAACTTTGACACTTACAGAAGCCTCAGCTTCTCCATGCCTCCTACACAGTTCTAAATGTATATCATAAATACAAAAAGTACAGAATTAATTATACATGTTAAATGGTTTATTTTTGCTGTTCTCAGAATTTATCAAATTTCACTAAAAACAGTGACTTGAAGGTATTCATCATATAACAGCGGGGAAGAAAAAAACACAATCAAAATGATTGTGTTTAAAAAACCAATATAACATAACCAATCAAAAATCAGAACTCCTTAAAATTAACTTACTTTCCATGACGTCGAAGGATATCCTATGTACAGCTTACACTCTGTTGTGCTGTTATTATTTTCAGCCCGCCACTTTCTGAAAGAAAAGCTCCATCGTTTTGACAAATATGTTACATACAATAAATGACTTCTCGCTCTCTACCACACTTTTCCACAAGGCCAAATCGTGTAAGAGCCATTTATAACTCTTGGAATTCTTCTAAGCAAATCCCGTCATTTTCTTTTTCCGCAACTTTCAGAAAGAAAACGTTCAAGATCACTTTCACAATCCTGTACTAGTAATATCTTACCCTTCTTGCTCACTCATGTTCCACATTTCCTATGACACTGATACTGCTTACTATGAAGCAGACTTACACTACCTCTATGACTACTACAATTATTTAATTCTCTACATCACTTTTAATCACAAAGCAATTTAAAACAGTACATACAATTATATCAACCTCTAGAATCATTATAGGCCAGTTACCTACCCTAAATTCTTTCTTCTGAAAACAGAAAGTAAGAATATTTTTAATAAGATGTGTAAAAAGTGGATGTTGTCAAAGGACCATCATGTCATATAATAGCTGCAGTTAGAAATGTTCTTCCTAAAATCAACGACTGTGTAACCATAACATTTGTAATTAAAGTTGAAAACTTATTTTCATCAGGTTTATATAGTTGGAATTTTTAAATGACATTATAACCAAAAGTTTGTTCAAAATATGTCGACAGCATTGCAGACTTACATTACCTCTACTCCATGTTTTGATTGGCTGCTTGAATTAGCTTATTAAAAGAAACAGTTTTTCTGAACTCATTCAAAGTGCAGTTATTTTTCCATGACATCAAGTGTTATGGTAAGAACACCGTTTGCTTTGGGAAATACTCTGTTGTCCTTTAACTAATCCGTGCCCACCACTTTCTGTAAAAAAACATTCTTTTTTTTTAGGAAATAGTTAAAACTGAAAAATAACTTTTGACTCTGTACTACACTTATCCTCAAGGCCAAATAGTGTAGGAGCCATTAGAACCTCTTGAAATTCCTCAGAGCAAATCCCGAGATTCTTTCCCTAAAATTTTGGTTGTAAAAACACCAGGTAAGAATTTTTAAGGTCAAAAGGCAATTTTTTTTTTAAGTTAAAACAGAATCATTGCAGAATGACCAGCCGTTTCTAGACTTCAAATAAGCTGTGTAATGTCCTGATGTTGTTGAAGGACCGTCATGATATATAATTGCTGCAGTTACAAAAGTCCTTCCTGATATTGACAACTGCGAAGCCACAAACTTTTTAATTAAAGTTGTCAATTTTGTTCCATCAGGCCTACATCGTTGGAACATTAAAATGACATACTGGCCATATGTTCGTATAAATAATGTGGACAACATTTCAGACTTACATTGGCTACACTCCATGTTGTGATCAGCTGCTTTTCTTAGCTTATTAAAGGACACTGATTTACTGTCTGGCAAAGTTAAATATATAAATGTTTCTGAGTCTACACTAGTAGTACTTGATACCCTACAGTTCTCGCAGTCATGTTGCCATTGATAAGAAAGGCCAAACAGGTGATCTACATCTACACCTTCATCTTGCAATACATCAAGCATATACATTAAAAACTCCTGACAATCTTGCTGAATATTTTGAGAGAATTGCGTTTGACCTGAACATTTGTCTAACAGATTTCGAATTTCAGACACACTTTCTATTTTTGTTCTATCAGTGCTACATTTCTCTAACACAGAATTCAACAAACTGCAAAATCTTTGATCCGAATTGACCACAATCTCTTCTTTTAAATTTTCTAGAGAAAACAAAACATTAACCACTACATTAGCATAGCAGTTGACACCAGAACTGTTTTCAAATTGAAAACCAACAACATCTTCAACAAAATCCTTTTTCTTTCTGCTTATAATTTCTGGTTCATCGACTTTTCGTCTTTTTGCTACAACCTCTCTTCTATTGGTCACATTTCTTCGTTTCCGGCCTACCACACGTTTCTCAAACAAAGGATATTGAGGCAAATGTGGCGCATACTCTCTTCTTAACCTATTGTATTCCTTAACACAATCTAGATCCGCACAAATGTTTGTGACATCACACTCAATCAAGTACAATCTCGATAAAGTTCTGACTCGTGACAATGCCACATATGCCATACCCTCCTTGAACACAGAACTGCCAATATTCACCAATGCACTGTCTACACTTAAACCTTGCGATTTATGGATTGTCACCGCATATGCCAAGCAAACAGGAAACTGCTTACGGCGAACATATAAGTCTTTTACAAGCAAAAACCTAGCAGAGCAACGACCAATTAGCTGTACTTCCTCAATGCCATCAAATTTAATTTTTAAAAATTCAATTCCATCTCTATTTCTGTATTTCTCAAAATCAACAACATTACCCATTGATCCATTTACCAGACCTCTTTCAACATGTAAATTACTTCTTAAAATTATACGGCAATTTAAGAACACATTCAGAGTCTTTTCAAAACCAGCAGTTTTAGATATAGTCTTCTCTAATGAATCCAATTTTGATTTCAAATTCTCAGACAAAATAATTGTTGCTCCCATATGCTCTACTCTGTCAATAGCTTCCAGTTTCACAATCTCTTGGTTTTCTAAATGCAACATTTTGTTATTGAAGATGGCACATTCTGCAAGAGTTGGCATCAAACATATTCCAGATTTCTTCTCAGTAATTTTCTGAAAAATATTCTCAGGCACAACGTCTTCTTCTGGATACAAATTTGACAGTAATCGTGCATGTAAAGCTTCTTTCCCATGCTCGGTCACTTTTCCGATTCTAACATCTTGTAGAATATTCTTATAATCTTCATCCTTCGCTTGACGCATATTTTCACGCAGTTCAGCATAATTGAAGTTTAACCATATATTGACGTTGCCAATACTCCCTAGGCACTTCCTGGTATCTTCATGCGTGAGCATTTTGAACACAGGTTGTCCTTTCACTGGTGTCAGCTGCAGAAGATCACCGAAAACAATGATGTGTTTGCCACCAAATAACACATCATACTCTGTTTTGAGAACTTCTTGCATTCTCAAATGCACAAAGGCAAGCATGACATTGGAAACCATGCTTACTTCGTCAATGATAAGAAGTTTCATTTTCCTCAAGACTCTTGAAACTTCACAACAAGCATCTCCAGATAACTTGCGGTATTGTAATTTGTTATCATGCTCCACTGGCAGCATCAGTAGACGATGCAAAGTAATACCTTTAATGTTATGTGCTGCCAGTCCAGTTGGAGCGGTGACAACACAAGACAGCGATGACTCAGTCCTTTTCTGCAAATAACATGAAATTGCTTTAATGAGGAAACTTTTTCCAGTTCCCGCTTCTCGACTCACGTACAGTCGGACAGGCTTCAACGACGTACATGAGCACTCTTTCTTCTCATGACTTAATCCATGATCTATTTGGTTGGTAACTTCGTCATATATTTTCCTCTGCTCAACGTTGAGTTGTCTTTCCAAGTCTTCTAAGTTAACCGCATCCTCCTGAGCATGTGCCATGGCTCTTTCCACTTCAATCATGGCAGTGGCAGCTTCATTTTCGATAACTGGTCCTCCTAGTGGATCCTGACTCAATGAAACAGAACTCTGACTGTCCCGAGAACTGTCTCTAGCAATCTCGGCTGCAATCGTTGCTTCCTGCTCGATTTCCGCATTCAACATTTCTGGATATTTGGGAAAAACAGGACATTCTATGGTCTCCTTGGCGGCATTGAAAGAGTCTTCGTAACAGAGGAAATCTCCAAGCAGTTCCTCTTCTGCACGCCAAGGCTTGAAAAGTTGCAAAAGTGCTAAATAGAAAAACTCTTTTCTTTCAGGAGATTCGCCACTCAATTTTCGATGGTTTACCAAGTGGTATTTTCTTTGCTTGACCAGACATCCCTCACTTCCAATTACAGCATACACTCCTTTATCAATATCTTCTTTGATGTTCCTCTTGAATATGTAATTTTGTAGAACCTCATACAGACAAACATTCTCGAGGTGACTGCTTCTATTTGGATAATATGTATCCAACATGTTGGTCTTCAAAATATCTGTACTGTTTGGCTCCTTTTCCGCCAAATACTCAATTTCTCGTACAGGTTTCAGAACTCGATTATGCGTTGCAGCAAGACCAAGACTCGCCCAAATGATACTCCTGGATTTGGCATAGAGACTTGCTGAAGACAACCGGTCAGAACATTCGTAAGCTCCGATTTCTCGATGCGACAACATCTTCAGACTGAAACTGTACAACTTCTTACTGAGGCTCTTTTCATGGGAAATGTCCTCCCACATATCCTTCAATTCTGTCTTTTCTTTTTTGGTGATGTAAGATGTCACATACCGAGCCACAGCCATACAGTTATCAGCCACAAACTGTATATCCATGTTAGCATTCCACATGGACAAAATCACTGGGTTGTAGTCGTTGATGTACTTGGACTCTTCGTTCCTTTTCAAATTGTACGTATTTTTGGGTGATTTCTTCATCACATTATGTCGCAGCGAAGACATCAAACTGTTCACTCTTCCTTTAGAAATCACCGGTCGTGGAAAGGCGAAACGACATTTTGTGTAGAACTTGTCCTTGTTTCTGAATTTACGACGACAGTACTTTCCACAACGATGGCTTTGGAAGCGTAAAACTTGTTCTCTTAGGCTTTTGTCTTCCTTTGCCTTTGGAACAGCACATGTAGAATACTGTTCTATGAAACTCATTACTAAGTCATCCGGATCTGTTCCAAAATTGGGTGCATCTTTGATCCACAATAGCATATGTATATGAGGAGCACCTCTTGCTTGGTACTCCTTTCTCCAGAAGAAATCCAACACCTCTCCAAGAGGTGGATTTTTCTTGTTCATGATGAAAGACATCATAGCTTCAAATCTATGATTGAAGTACCTGCATACATTCACTGGATCAAAGGAGCACAGTTCTCCGGGTGTCTTGAATTCGATATTTTCAATGTTTCCATTTGCCTCTCGTAGAAATTCAAGTAAGTCTTCCCAGCCATACTCGGCACAGCTGAGAGTGAGGAACCATGTGGGAGTTCCTAAGTTCCTCAGCATACATTTTAAATCACCATGACAACGGTACCAGTACTCATTAGTACCACGCTGACACGCCATGAGATTAATCAAGTGAGAATCCAAAATACTGTCTTGCACATTGACTTTATCCATAAAGTCACTTGCCGAGATATTTTGCATGTGTACACCACTTTTCAAGATGTGGTTCACTGCATATGACAGTCCAGACAGATCGCCTTCAAACAGTAGATGAAACAAATAGGGAATGCATTGACGAAACCTAGGATCTTCTGCATACAATCGTAAAGTCCGGTATTCAGAAGCAGGAATTTGATCAGGTCGCTCATCATATCTTCCTCCTTGACCTGTTGGAAATAGCTGTGGGAAACACCGAGCTTCCAAACTTTCCTCCCAAACACTAATGGGACTTCCTTTGGCTTGTTTCATTTGAAACAACTCAATAGCATTCCCCATGACTTCCTTGGAATGCAAAGGATGAACACTATAATGTTCATATATTTCTTCATTTTTAGAGGCTTCTACTTTCTCAATTTGACCACCACACAAATCGCTATCCTCTTCTTCACTTACTTCCTCTTCTGCAACCTATACATTCTTGTAGTACTTATTGTTTTTCTTCAAATACAATGTTGCCTTTTTGACTTTCCTAACATCCACTAAATCTTGCCAGATTTTCTTACTCTTTGTCGGAACCCCATTATCTAAGATAACCAGAGGTTCCTCTTCCACTTTCTCTACTCCAATTGTATTAATGTTTTTCTTCAAATCTAGAGGCAAATAAACAACGCTTCCCTTTAATCCTCTCTGTAAATCTGATGGAGGCAATTTCCCTGTCTTTGGCTCCATTCGTACAATAGCCTGAAAGGGATGGATAATTTGAATCAAAATAGATTCATAAGTATTTAAATCCTTCAATTCAGAAGGAATCTCAACCAATTCCAGATTATTATGAACCGCTCTAGCAGGCATCCGGTTTTGATTTAATTTGTTACAACAATAAGTACACATAGTTGATCCAATCCCAAATCAAAACAATTTTCTACCATCAAGTATGTTGCAAAATCCTTCCATTCACTATTATTTTCACTTTCACTTTTCGCATATAAATCCACTAACTTAGTCTGATTCTTATAATAAGTGCGTCGACAACACACACAAGTAAAATTAGGCCTCTCACTTGATTTCACCTGAAACATGGCAATTTCTTTCTGAAAATTATCTGTACTGGAAACCTGTACACTATCTTCCACATTACCTTCTTCTTCTGGGTCAATTTCAACATTCTCCTCTTTACTTGCAAAGTGACAAAACTCAATTTCTTCACAAATATTCTTCACATCTACTTCAGGACCATGCAAAAGAGCAGTGCATAATTGTTTAAGCATAATTGCTGGACTCTTAGCATAATACAACATTCTAACTAATTTCCTCACTTTATTATGATGCACTGCTAGCATCCCGAAATGATGAAAAACACTCTGGCATACTCTCTTGGAAAGACAAGCCAGTGAATGACCATGCAAACCTGTCACTTCTCTCACTCTACAAGGATCTAATTCTTGCAACAACTTCATTTTCTGTTTTAAAGTTTTCTTAATAAATGTCCGTACAAAATCACAAAGCAAATTGATGGAATCCTGTCGCACACTGCAAATACTACTACACTTCCAGATATACACTGGTCCCTTAGGACGTCTTCCTAAAACCTCATTACCTAACACCTCTTCTGCCTCTGTTGCCACAAGTTTTTCTTTTTCAACTGGACAACCATCTTTCACCTCATAAGCTCGACCACTGGTGTCAACTGCATGCACCAAATCATTATCCTGGAAATAACTCTCCTCATTAAAAAATGCCTCACAACTTGAACTATGCATCAATTCTCCTGAAAAAACTTCACAAAAATTACTACGATTAACTGTTCTCTTCCATCTACTATTTCTTTTGAAATCATAAATTGCCTTGTTTAGCTTCCTAATTCTATTGATTATCAAAATAAATAACTTTCGCTTAATTTCAAATGCCTGATCAATAATTTTCTCAACTTTTTTTTTCTCTTATAAAAAACCACTTTCTGTTGACCTTTCTTAATATTTGTTAACAAATTGCCAATTATCCTGTTGCGGAACATTCGTCTACGAATGTCACTAAACTTATTTTTCCTTCTACTACCATGCACAGAGTTATCTCCTGCTCTAGCAGTAACATTTTTGATTGGCCTTTCCTTTCCGTTTAAATTGGTTCTCTTTTTCTGGACTAAAACATTTTCTGTAGTATTACTTTTTTTTCTACAAATGTTTCTTAGGAATGATTTCGTTGTCTTACCCGGAGCTTTCTTGGTGACTTGACGAGTTTTTATTGTAGAGGACTGCTGCAAGCATTTAGTAAGCTGCTGTCTTTGACGTTTTGTAGCCTTTCGGTTTCGTTGTTTAGATGGCATTATGTAGTTTTGAAATGATCTGCAGTTGAATCTGTGGTAAAATATAATTAAAAATGTTATTAACCACTATTACCAAACAGTAAATCAATAACAGTCGTCAAAAATTTAACACACTACTTGTCATTTTTACATAAAATTATTTTTAGTGCATTGGCAAATTTAGTAGTCACAAATAGTAGCAAAGAAATGGAATGCTTCTACGTTTGACCTGTGCTGTTTTATATGCGAATCTGAACTACTTTTATGAGCATATTTGACTATTTTATTAAAGACACTACACACAAGCTGTTTTTGAAGTTGTGTTTAATTTTAAATGAAACGGTTTACATGTTTACTTTTCATTTCCAGTAACTTTTAAAAATAAATGTTTATAGTTCCATAGGCTCAAGCAGGTCAGCTTCCCACCCTATGTCATACAATTCTGACAAATCGGCATCCTCATCATGTTCTTCATCATCCTCAGGATTTAAATCATCCAAGGGATCTACTTCCACTGATGTTTCAATCACAATTTCAATGATAATATCGAGATCAACAGATTGCTCATTATCACTCATGCTTGAGGTTGTCGTTATCTTTAAAGAAAGAGAACAACAATGAGATGTTGCAGAGTAAGAGACAAATCTCAGAGACTATAATTGTAAAATTGTTTAACAAGAGTAACATTTTGCAGATATTATTTAACCATGTCCAGCGATGCTGTTTCAAACAGGCGTAAGGATTTGATTCACCAATGCCATAAATGTGACTCAGTGAAATCTTCCTAATTTTACTGTGTTAGTTTTACAGGGCTTTCATGCAAATGACTGGCCACCCTACAACAAAACGCTCACATGAAATCTGACGCAGGTTTCATGTGGCACAGGACTTTACAGCATGACACATCTGCCTAGATGCATCAAGTTGTAAATATGTCGCAACATAGCATATCTTTTGCACCGCCGCTGCGTCACAAAAGTGACGCACAGCGGCGCAAAAGAGGCACACGGCTATCATAAATCTGTCCCTAACATTTTAAATGATTGATTCAGGATGACGATAAGGTGTGGCCTATCCAGAGGTTTGTTTGAGGTGAGGCCTACTCAGGGTTGCAGATGAAATTTAGGCTTGTTGAAGAGTACAGAGGAGATAATACATGTGCAGGCCTACCAACGAAGTGAGTCATGTCCACTTCACTCCTGAACAAAGACCAGACCTCTTCTGTGGCCGTGGACAGGCCTAAACCTCATCTGCACAATGTGATTCGTAAAGTTAGGAAACACAGGTGATGTAATTGAAAAATGTGGAATTTCTTTTCCTCATTTCACAATCACATCACCTGTGTTTCCTTTGCTTAGGTATCTCATTGTGCAGATGGAGTCTAGCATATCAAAGAGTACACAGAAGTTGAGCACTGTATACAACAATTTTGACATTTACAGAAGATTTAGCTTCTCCATGCCCCCTACACAGTCCTAAATATTTACAGTTTAAACGGACGGTATCTTGTTGGAGATGAAGTGAGGCCTGTCTTGCAACATGGTGCATCTTTTGCATCACTGCTACATCACAAAAGTGACGCAACAGCGGCGCAAAAGAGGCGCACGGCCATCATAAATCTGCCCCTAACATTTTAAATGATTGATTCAGGATGACGATAAGGTGAGGCCTATCCAGAGATTTGTTTGAGGTGAGGCCTACTCAGGGTTGCAGTTGAAATTTAGGCTTATTGAAGAGTACAGAGGAGATAATACATGTGCAGGCCTACCAATGAAGTGAGTCATGTCCACTGCACTCTTGAACAAAGGCCAGACCTCTTCTGTGTCCCTGGACAGGCCTAAACCTCATCTGCACAATGTGATTCGTAATGTTAGAAAACACAGGTGATGTAATTGAAAAATGTGGAATTTCTTTTGCTCATTTCACAATCACATCACCTGTGTTTCCTTTGCTTAGATATCTCATTGTGCAGATGGAGTCTAGCATATCAAAGACTACGCAGAAGGTGAGCACTGTATGGAACGTGGCTATGTAACTCAAAGAATCAAAATCTAAATTTGCCAAGCACACATGGGGGCGTATTTACAAGGACCTTGCACCACGGGGAAATGTCTTCAATTAAAATGGGAAAAATAACATCAAAGGGACTCAAAGGCCTTGTAAATATGCCCCAATCAACCTATGAAACTCTAGCAGTACATATCAAGAAACCTAATTGATTTCAAAAAACGTTTTTAAACACATCATGTGAAGCAATTATATACCTACATTCATGGGGAAGTGACTTAAAATGCTCTAAGACACATGAAAGCGTTTTTTTAAGGCCCTTGCACCATTTTTGCGTCACTTTTAACATGGCTTTGTAACTCAAAGAATCAAAATCAAAATTTGCCAAGCACACATGGGGGCGTATTTACAAGGACCTTCCACCACGGGGAAATGTCTTAAATTAAAATGGGAAAAATAACATCAAAGGGACTCAAATGCCTTTTAAATATACCCCAAGCAACCTATGAAACTCTAGCAGTACATATCAAGAAACCTAATTGATTTCAAAAAACGTTTTTAAACACATCATGTAAATCAATTATATACCTACATTCAAGGGGAAGTGACTTAAAATGCCCTAAGACACATGAAAGCGTTTTTTTAAGGCCCTTGCACCATTTTTGCGTCACTTTTAACATGGCTATGTAACTCAAAGAATCAAAATCTAAATTTGCCAAGCACACATGGGGGCGTATTTACAAGGACCTTGCACCATAAGGAAATGTCTTAAATTAAAATGGGAAAAATAACATCAAAGGAACTCAAAGGCCTTGTAAATATGCCCCAAGCAACCTATGAAACTCTAGCAGTACATATCAAGAAACCTAATTGATTTCAAAAAACGTTTTTAAACACATCATGTAAACTAATTATATACCTACATTCATGGGGAAGTGACTTAAAATGCCCTAAGACACATGAAAGCATTTTTTAAGGCGCTTGCACCATTTTTGCGTCACTTTTAACATGCCTATGTAACATGGCTATGTAACTCAAAGAAACAAATCTATTTGTAAAACACTTGACACAAAGCAACATTTTAAATACACAACTTTTTTCATAATTTTCTCCTTAAAGCATACTATTCTCTATTTAAATTAAATTAATCTTTTCTCACCTTAGCAAATACTTTTTGAGTTTCAAAACAGTCTCAGACACACACCAATTTGTCTTCAGCAGAGCAAAAGGTATGCACTCCAGAGGCTGCAACCATCAATGGCACAGAAATGCTGTAATTCATCACACATATCTCTCATGTCACCCAATCAAAACTCTTCCCTCACTTTTTTCAAATCAACACCCTTCCCCCCTCTGCCCTTTCTGCCTTTTTTCCGTAGCAACCACCTCCTGAAAGACCTCTCATGTTTGCAAGTTCACACAACAATGTTTCAATTGAACTCTGAACTCTCAGTACACCTGCGTATCCAGTGCAATCTTTCATAAAATGATTTTTTTTTGAACATTCAAATTACATCTTTCAAAGAACTCATCCATGCACCCTAACTTTCTGTTTTCAGCAATCAAAATCCACCAATCACTGCTACTGATTAATTACTACAGAAACTCCACAGTTTTTTTTCATTACATACTCCTACTGTTTCAACTGCCATTTCATTACCACACTTCATCTGACTGCAGCAGAACCTCCTCTCACCATGTTTTCTGTCTGGATTGTTGGACATAGTTATATCCACTGGGCTCAAAGGTATACTGATAACAGAAATTTACACAACCTCAATTTACAAAATGTGGAAATCAACTGGATTGGCCACAGAGGATTAAGATGTCACCAATTGATACCATTGGTGAAAACCTTTTTGCATTTGCCAAAATCTGACCTGTTAATTGTGCACTGTGGAGGAAATGACTTGGGCACTTTGACTGGGGTAGGTCTGGAAATGCTTTTAAAGGACACCTTTGAGCAATTGATGGCACTATTTCCTCAAACTGCCTTGGTATATTCAAACATATGCCAAAGACAGAAATGGAAGTGGTCCAACCAATTTTGTCCACAAATTGAGAAATCGAGGAAGCATGTAAATAAGTCTGTTTCAGCTTACATGAGGGACCATGGAATGGGCTCCATCTACAACAATAACTTGCGTTACTACATGCAAGATATCTACAGAGCAGATGGAGTTCACTTCTCAGATGAGGGGAACAGAATTTTCATCCTCAATTTAAGACTGTGCATTGGTACCTACTTGTAGGTACCTACATCAGCCACAGGACCCAAAAGCTCTTTTCAGAGCTACCCTACATCTGATGACTCACAATTATTATTTTACTCTAACTTTTTTCACTAATTTTCACCAAAGTACGCTCCTCGGAGCGCTACCCGGTACGCGCACCGGACGCTAACCGCGCGAAAATTAAAAAAAAAATGTTTTTTTTCCGCACATATGGTCCTCCTCAGCTACCCTCAGAAAACCTAGGGGGTCAGGATACGTCTACCGTGCCCCCTTCTACCCATTCTGAACATTATTTGCCCTCCATCTTGTATCTCAATTCTACCGAAACACAAAATGGAGGACTCCCGAAACGCTGCCGGTTCGCGTACCGGGGCGCGCACCGGGAAGCGCTCGCTCAAAAAAGGTGGGAAAGTAATTCACAGAAAAACCACTGGAGACACTTTCACCAAATATAGATTAGCTCATACTACATACCAATCCCTACCATTTTCACAAATTTGATTGGAATTCCATTTAGCCATTTAGCCTGTAGACCTCTCTAAATACCCTGAGGTAAATTACTTCACAAAACACATCTGAAGTGTTGGAATTGACAACCAATTAAAATGTTACTTTCATTTTCTACTGTTTTTTACCTGACATTTGATTGGTTATGTACCTGAATATATATAAAGAAAGAGAGAGAAACACAGCCATTTTGACTACTACTTCCTGAACTACATTGCAAAATCATTTTCACTGACAACTTAAACTTGTTTTTAAAAGGTAAGATGTTATTTTATAAATTTGAAAACATTTTCAGATAGTTATATACTATCCCTCTGTAACAGTTAGACATTGAGAAAGGCTTGTTTATTATAATTATGGATTGATTTAGGTTTCTGTGGTATAATTATGAATTTACTTAGGCTTTTTCACAGGCACTTTTTAATAGTACTACTTCACGCCTGAAAAGTACCTGTCTGAACTTAAACCCAACAGTGCCCTATCTCTACTGATATATTTATTTTTTATGCAAATTTCAGCACAAAAATGGAAGGAGAACAGAACGTTTCCTTTGAAGTTGTCCTAGAGATGAACAATGAGGAAATCATTGAACCCATTGACTTGGAATTCATGGATGAATCACGGGACCATGAACTTCTACAATGTGGATTTCTTACTTCATTATCAGGACGGTCAAATGTGGGAAGTTATGTTCAGTCAAAAAGAAGACATATCAGACAGTCAAATGTTAGACGTTCTATTAAATTTTGAAAAAGAATCAGAAAAATAAATTTATATTTAATAATCAAAAATTGTTTGAGTCTTTAATCATTTTTATATGTAATTCATAAACTAGTACCAAATTGATTATAATGTAAAGTCAGACTTATAGTATACTGTGCACAATCACAAAAATACATTTATATTTAATAATCATAAATACTGCTACTTAAATAAAAAAAACAAAAAAAAACAACAAAAAGAACAATCAATAAACATACAATATTTCAAAATATCATAGTCTATCATTCTTTTTTCCTTATAGTACGCTCCCCAGACTGCTTCCCGGTGCGCGTACCGGGCGCTCCCCACGCAAAAAAAACAATTTTTTAAAAAATGTTTTTGCCCCGCGGGGCCCTTTTAAAGCCTCCACATCAAACCTAGGGGGTCAGGGAGGATCTACTATGCCCCCTTATGGTCATTTCCCCCTTTGTTTTGGCCTCCTCTTGTCTCTCGATCCTACGAGAGACAAGATTGTGGCCGCTCCGGACTGTTTAGAATGTTGACAGACACCAGAGAGCCAATCAGCTTCGCTTCGCGAAGTTCCGTTACGCGTCAGGTGCGCGAACCGGGGCGCTGCCCGGAGCGCGCTTACAGATATATATATATGTTTGAACGTTAATTTCCCAAAATCCACTGGAGCACATATATTGAGACCTAGCAAAGGCACATCGGGCTACCAGTCCCTACAATTTTGCCAAGTTTCGTGAAAATCCATTCAGCCGTTCGAGCTAAAAGTGAGGCCAACCGCCCTATGGAAAATTGCATGGGAAAAACACGTTTTGGGACCCCCCTTTTTTCTCGGCCCCCCCCCTTGACGAAACCCCCCCAAATTTTCAGGGGCTGCTCCGAAACAAAATGTGCCATTTTCCTGAAAATTTCAACCAATTCCGTCCTCAAACGCCAAAGTTATTCGACATAGAATTTTCAAAAATCCCATAGAGAAAAAATCCTAACTATATATACCTACTGGCGACCGCCAGTAGGTAATATATAGATATATATATATTACCTACAGCCGGTCGCAAGTAGGTAGCTATAGTTAGGACCTTGTTACTATTCAAAAATCATTTTTTCTTTTGCCAATATCTTTGGCGCCCTTTGACGAATCCTCACAAAACTTTCATGAACTTAGGTCCACTCCGGTCAGCTCCTGTCTTGAACGATTTGGGGCGATTCGTCAAGCGGGGATGAGAAAAAAGGTGGTCCCAAAACGCGTTTCCCCATGTTAATTTCCATAGGAAACTTTAGACAAAGCTACAGCTCGAACTGCTGAACGGAAGGACACCGAATTTGGCAAAAAGGTACACTTGGTTCAGAAAGCAACCTTTTTTTAAAATGGCGTAAATCCGTTCAGTATTTACTGAGAAATTAAAAAAAGAAAGCTTTACGTATCTGTATACCGAAAAGAAGTCGTGACTCCTCCCGGGCACGAGCTAACTTCTGATTGGCTGCCAATACTCCAAACCAGGAAGTGTTGACAGCCATCTTTTGACTCGAGTTACAAGAAAACAGTGAAAACAACATTAAAAACCAAGAAAAGGGGGCAGGGTAGAAAAACCCTGACGCCCTAGGACACAGGGACTGCCAGGGCCAAAAAAAAAATGTTTTTAAAACTGCAGATAATATGCTGGGTGCGCAAATCCTGCTAAAAAATAAAACAAAGCGCGGGTTCCTGCACTTCGTTATTATTGATCCCCGGGTGAGCCAGGTCTTGGGGCATGAGCAAAAGTTATAGCGGGGGCCCACAGGGCTCCCCACCCCAGGTACCCCCACCTCCCCGGGCTATTTATTTATGTTTTGCGGGGGCATGAAGCCCCCAACCCGGGTACCACCACCCCCCCGGGCTCTCCTTTTTTTTATCAAACAATCCTGTATGGGGGGCTCAAGCACCCGCCACATGCCCTGAGGATTACCACCTCCCCGGGCGCCATAGGTTTCAGGCACGTTATAGTTAGAAATTAGCATTTAAAAAATCTTTGAAATTCACTGAAAAAAACATAGGTTTCAGGGACGTTATAGTTGGACGGTTCTCTCGTACAAAACTATAGAAATTCCTGTTATAGTTAGTTCAGCTAACTATAACTCTTGCCCCCGCAATGCACTGCTGATGACATCACATATTACATAATTTATGACATGGTCAGTGACATCACTGATAACATCTCAAATGACATCACTGATGACAGCATCCAGTGACTGTGTTTTTCTTTAAAGTTTAAATATGTATTATATATATATGCCAATGTGTATTGAAGAATGAATTGGGTGTATAAATGAATGAATGGAGGATTTAGTAGGTGCATGACTGACTGTTTAAGTGAGTGATTACATGTGTCTTACTGAATGCATGGGCTAGTGACTAAACTTTGTGAATGTCTTTATTAGTCTCTTTGTTGTTGTATAAGCTGCTGCATTGGTTGGTCATTAGCTAAATGAGTGTCTATATGGGTTATCGATTGGTTGCCTGAGTATTTTTATGGGTGCCTGAGTGTGTGTGTGGGTGGGTGGGTGGTGTGTGACTCAGTGCATAGATGTTTGAGTGGTTGATTCACTGTGTGAATGGGTTCAAGAGTGCATGTGGAACCAGCTGTATGGGTGGGTGAGTGTGTGTATGGGTGTGTTTGTGAGTGAATGGATGTCAATGTTTCATGTCCAAGTAACTACATATGTAAAAAGCAGTGAATGTGATAGTTGAAGTACATAAATGGCTATACGTGAGAGTCAGTGATTGTGAGAATGGCTATATGGATGAGTGTGTACTTGTATCAGTGATTGTATAAGAGAGTAAGTATGCATTTGTTTTTGTTTGAATAATTGATGTGGTATGTGTATAACTGTATAGGTCAGTAAATGGAAGTGTGATTAATTCTTTGCATGACTATGTGTGTGAGTAACTGGATGAGTGGTGGTATGTGAGTGTCTGTATAGGTGTATGAGTGCTTATGATAGTTTTGTATTGATGAGTGACTGCATGTATGAGTGATTGTGAGGGTGAATGAGTGAATGTGTGTGTAGACCTAGGAATCAGTGAGTGTGTATGTAGTAACTGGTATTGTTGTGTCGATGGTTTTGATAATGGTAGTCTGTATTTTACAGTGAGTGTATCAAAGGTCATATTAGAGTGTGAGGAGGTGGATCAGATTTTCATGTGGATGAAGTCATCTGTAATGTCATCAGTGATGTCACTGACCATGTCATGAATGATGTAATATGTGACATCATCAGCAGTGCATTGCGGGGGCGCGAGTTATAGTTAGCTGAACTAACTATAAGGGGGGAATTTCTATGGTTTTGTACGAGAGAAATGCCCAACTAACTATAACGTCCCTCAAACCTATGGTTTTATCAGGGAATGTCTAAGGTTTTTTAAATGCTAATTTCAATTATAATGTTCATTAAACCTATGTTTTTTTCAGTAATTTAGATTTTTGTTTGGTGATATTTTGTAATTTTAATATCCTAAATATAATTTTGGTAATTTAAATGTTGTTTGTTAATAAAATAATATAATGTCTTCTGTTTTCTTAAATATTAATATATATTTTTGTGTGAAAAAAGTGAAGTCGGGCACCCATCATGTACCTATCTCGATGAGTGTGTGGATTCAAACCGCCATATTGGTAAAGTCGTGAAGGATGTGCGTTTCAGCCAGCCACTCTGCTTACGTTTACAGGGAGGGAACTACAGTGCTACATGTTCCACGTCTTCCTTGTAGTGATATGCTGATCACAGGTCTAGTTGTCAGCATGCCACAGCCACTCCTGTACGGCTTGTTTTACACCCACACCACACCCATGCAGCAGAGGTGTCACAGGACATGTGACCCTGCCAATAAAAAGGGCATGGGGCATGTGCTCAATGCCATTTCAACTCTCTAGCTGGGTGAATCCATGTGCTTTTTATGTTGGTGGCAGCCGAGGCACTTTGGCCGACACGGGCCTCCCACAATGTGGCAATGAATTGAGGTGCACAGAGCTGGTGGCAGCCGAAGCACTTTGCCAGACACTGGCCTCCTGCTATGTGGCGATGACTTGAGGTGCACAGAGTTGAGGCATTTTGGCCAACACAGCCTCCTGCCATGTGATGATGACTTGAGCTGCACTGAGTAAGTGCCACCAGAGCTAGGTGGATGTGAAACCTGCGAAGATGTGTAGGCCTCGATACACCATACTGGCAATCAAGACCCGATTTGAATTGTGGGCTCGGCTGGACCGCGTGTACGCCAAAGGCAGCTGGCGGTACAGACATGACTCCTCGGTGCAGCAGGATGAGCTGGGGGCCTGTGCTGCAGAATCCAGCGATGGCTGAGGAGGGTGCTCCGGCACATGGTGGGCCCTCTTGGAGACACCCAGTGGTGGCAGGTGAGCATTGAGGTCTGGGTGCACAGGGTCGGGCAGTCATCACTGGGCGGCGGACTGGTCTGGGGACCAGGGAAAGGATGTTTGCAAAAGATGTAGGAATCATGCACACTGCCTGAGAAGTTTGCAACTACATTAGCGTACAGTCCCCGGTGGTCCAGTTTGGGCTGCACATTGTTAAAATGTGTGTGGTTTCTGTTGCGGTGATTGTGTTCAGTGATGGCAGGGAGCACAAGTAGTACATGTGTGCAGTCAATTGCCCCAACACGTGCAGGAAGCCTGCTATGGCGTGGTTCCCTTGCTTGGTCTCCAGCTTTTCCAGCGAAGTGTGGGTGAAGTGAACATGCTGAAACGAACCGTGATGCTTCCAGGTATGATACATTCTGCATAATGAGACTGTAACAGACATTCGTGTGGTTGTAACATTGCTTTTCTTTCCTACAAAGGTTACGAACACACAAACATCTGTTACAGTCATTTTGTGCAGGATTGATCATACCTGTAAGCATTCTGGTTTGCCCAAGTCTAATACATTGTACCATATTACGTTCGTAACCATAATAACGCTTGACCATTGTCTTCATTTATCCAAAAGGTGTCTGAATAAGGAGTTTGGGGATTTCCAGGACGATCTACAGTCATTTCAATCCACAAGCTGATGTTCCCGATTGGGAATGTCACTCGTTGTTTGAAGTTTTTGTGTTGTTAATTTATGTTTTTATAAGAAAGTACTGTTTTACCACTACTGTTGACTACTATACTGATACTAGAGTGATATTTCATATGTAAATTTCCTCATTATGTGGTACAACAAACTTAAATTACATTTTAATGCTAGGAGGTCACAGTATGATTATTAAGCTTTATAAATATTAAAAAACGAATTTAAAAGCACTTATTTTTTTAATCCTTTTTTTAATTAATATTTTTTTTTAATAAAACCAATCATTTTGATAATTCACATAGAAAAAGCAAGCTTCATTCCTTGCCAATCATATTTAGACGCATTCATTCATAAGCCTAAGCACAGAAGCCTAACTTAAAACATTTGCGCCAATTTTTTAACCCCTTTCGCTGCTAGGCCTTTTCCACTCCTGTGCTAAGCCTTTTTTTGGCGATTTGGGGTAGTGCGCGCTTAGGCCCCTGTAACTTTTTGACCACATAAGGTATCCACGCCAAATTTGTGTCCTTTTCTTCCAACATCATGTGGATTCTAAAGTTGCCCAGGGTTTGTGGATTCCCTTGGAGGGGTCCCAGAAATTATCCAAAATACAGTGAAATATTTGTTTTTTTCAGAAAAATGGGAAAAACGGGCTGCAAATGAAAACCTCTGGGTTTTTCCCTGCAAATGTTATCAAAAAAGGGTTTGTGGGGCTGAAATCTCCATTTCCTCAGTTTTTAGGGAATGACAGTCTTTTGTCAGAGAACCAACATTTTTCACACAGTTTTGGCATTTTTCTGGGACATAGCCTATTTTTGCTATTTTTAGAGCTTTCAACCTCCTTCCAGTTAATGGTAGAAATGAGTTTGAAAGCAATAATGGATCCTGGTAAGCTATACATTTCCGAAAAGTAGACATAATTCTGAATTCAGAAAGGGGTCATTTGTCTACATCCATGAAGGTTTCTTTATAGAAACTAACAGTTAAATATTGGAATAATTGGAAATTTGTTGAAAAAAACAGCCTTTTGTCTCAACGTTTTCACCTATAACTTCTTGTAATTTTGACAGCTTTTGGAAAGCAATATACCGTTACATCTGTTAGACCTTCCTGGTTGTGGGGATATATAGGACTTGTAGTTCACCAAGAACCCGATGAACCCAGATCCAAAAACTGAGCAGCAACTTGCAATGGTATTTTATTATTTAATGGGTATAGAGCACTTATTCTTGGAAAATGTATACATGGAAAAATCTGTATGAAAGACACCTATGTATTTCTGAATTGGGTATAAATTATAGAGTTTAGAAACAGTATATATTTGCACATTTTCAAAATTGGGAATACTCATACTAGCATGAGAATTATTGTTCATTTTTTAAAAAGATTTTTTTTTACACAATGTCTTTCATTGGGAAGGGAGAAATGCATGAAAACTCAATGGTAATAACAGTTGATTTACAAATCTGAATTACCCTAAGTCTCCTGATAAAAACGGTACCTCACTTGTGTGGGTAGGCCTTGTGCCTGCGACAGGAAACGCGCAAAATGCAACGTGGTGACACCTCAATTTTGCAGTTAACAATTTACACTTTTATGGCAAAGTGCCTAGCTGTAGTTTTTGCACCCTAGCTCTGCCGGCACCTACGGAAACCTAGCAAACCTATACATTTTTTAAACTAGACACCCTGGGGAATTCAGGATGGGGTGACTCGACTGCCTACCACCAGGTTCTGTTACCCAGAATCCCTTGCAAACCTAAGAAATTGAAAAAAAAAACACATTTTCCTCACATTTCTGTGGTGGAAAGTTCTGGAATCTGCATGGATCAACAAATTTCCACCCACCCAGTGTTCCCCCGGGTTTCCCCCAAAAAATGGTACCTCACTTGCCTGGGTCTGCCTAGTGCCTGCGACAGGAAACTGCGCAAAACGCAACGTGGTTGCACCGCAATTTTGCAGTGAGAACGTGCTCTTTTTTGGCAAAGAGCCTACCTTTGGTTTTTGAACCCTAGCTCTACCGGCACCTAGGGAAACCTAGCAAACCTATAAATATTTGAAAACTAGACACACAGGGGAATTTAGGATGGGGTGACTCGACTGCCTACCACCAGATTCTGTTACCCAGAATCCCTTGCAAAGTTAAGAAATTGACAAAAAAACGCATTTTCCTCACATTTCTGTGGTGGAAAGTTCTGGAATCTGCGTGGATCAATAAATTTCCACCCACCCAGCGTTCCCCCGGGTCTCTCGAAAAAAATGGTACCTCACTTGCCTGGGTCTGCCTAGTGCCTGCGACAGGAAACAGCGCAAAAGGCAACGTGGTCGCACCGCAATTTTGCAGTGAAAATGTGCGATTTTTTGGCAAAGAGCCTACCTTTCGTTTTTGAACCCTAGCTCTGCCGGCACCTAAGGAAACCTAGCAAACCTATAAATTTTTGAAAACTAGACACACAGGGGAATTTAGGATGGGGTGACTCGACTGCCTACCACCAGATTCTGTTACCCAGAATCCCTTGCAAAGTTAAGAAATTGACAAAAAAAACGCATTTTCCTCACAATTCTGTGGTGGAAAGTTCTGGAACCTGCGTGGATCAACAAATTTCCAACCACCCAGTGTTCCCCCGGGTCTCACAAAATAAATGGTACCTCACTTTTCTGGGTCTGCCTAGTGACTGTGACAGGAAACAGCGCAAAATGCAACGTGGTCGCACCATAATTTCGCAGAGAAATCGTTCCCTTTTTTGGCAAAGAGACTACCTTTTGTTTTGGAACCCTAGCTCTGCCGGCACCTAGGGAAACCTAGCAAACCTATACATTTTTAAAAACTAGACACCCAGGGGAATGCAGGATGGGGTGACTCGACTGCCTACCACCAGGTTCTGTTACCCAGAATCCCTTGCAAACCTAAGAAATTGACAAAAATACGCATTTCGCTCACATTTCTTGGGTGGAAAGTTCTGGAATCTGCGTGGATCAACAAATTTCCACCCACCCAGCGTTCCCCCGGGTCTCCCGAAAAAAATGGTACCTCATTTGCCTGGGTCTGCCTAGTGGCTGCGACAGGAAACAGCGCAAAACGCCACGTGGTCGCACCTCAATTTCGCAGTGAAATTGTGCCCTTTTTTGGCAAAGAGGCTACCTTTTGTTTTTGAACCCTAGCTCTGCCGGCACCTAGGCAAACCTAGCAAACCTATACATTTTTAAAAACTAGACACCCATGGGAATTCAGGATGGGGTGACTCGACTGCCTACCACCAGGTTCTGTTACCCAGAATCCCTTGCAAAGCTAAGAAATTGACAAAAAAATGCATTTTCCTCACATTTCTGTGGTGGAAAGTTCTGGAATCTGTGTGGATCAACAAATTTCCACCCACCCAGCGTTCCCCTGGGTCTCTAAAAAAAAATGGTACCTCACTTGCCTGGGTCTGCCTAGTGCCTGCAACAGGAAACAGCGCAATACGCAACGTGGTCGCACCGCAATTTTGCAGAGAAAATGTGACCTTTTTTGGCAAAGAGCCTACCTTTCCTTTTTGAACCGTAGCTCTGCCGGCACCTAGGGAAACCTAGCAAACCTATACATTTTTTAAAACTAGACACCCAGTGGAATTCTGGATGGGGTAACTCGACTGCCTACCACCAGGTTCTGTTACCCAGAATCCCTTGCAAAGTTACAAAATTGACAACAAAAAACGCATTTTCCTCACAATTCTGTGGTGGAATGTTCTGGAATCTGCGTGGATCAACAAATTTCCACCCACCCAGCGTTTCCCCGGGTCTCTAAAAAAAATGCTACCTCACTTGCCTGGGTCTGCCTAGTGGCTGCTACAGGAAACAGCGCAAAACGCCACGTGGTCACACCTCAATTTCGCAGTGAAATTGTGCCCTTTTTTGGCAAAGAGCCTACCTTTTGTTTTTCAACCCTAGCTCTGCCGGCACCTAGGGAAACCTAGCAAACCTATACATTTTTAAAAACTAGACACCCAGGGGAATTCATGATGGGGTGACTCGACTGCCTACCACCAGGTTCTGTTACCCAGAATCCCTTGCAAATCTAAAAAATTGACAAAAAAAATGCATTTCCCTCACATTTGTGTGGTGGAAAGTATCTGGAATCTGCGTGGATCAACAAATTTCCACCCACCCAGCTTTCCCCCGGTTCTCCCAAAAAAAATGGTACCTCACTTGCCTGGGTCTGCCTAGTGGCTGCGACAGGAAACAGCGCAAAACGCAACGTGGTCGCACCTCAATTTCGCAGTGAAATCGTGCACTTTTTTGGCAAAGAGCCTACCTTTTGTTTTTGTACCCTTACTCTGCCGGCACCTAGGGAAACCTAACAAACCTATACATTTTTTTAAACTAGACACCCAGGGAAATTCATGATGGGGAGACTTGACTGCCTACCACCAGGTTCTGTTACCCAGAATCCCTTGCAAATCTAAAACATTGACAAACAAAACGCATTTTCCTCACGTTTCTGTGGTGGAAAGTTCTGGAATCTGCGTGGATCAACAAATTTCCACCCACCCAGCGTTCCCCCAAGGAAAACATTGGGGGACCCACGCATGCCATACCTCCCTGGACTCCCCTGGGTGTCTAGTTTTCAGAACTGTTAGGGTTTGGTAGTTTCCAAAGATGCCTGCCGAGCCCCGGGCCAAAAACTCATGGGAACCCCTTGCAAAACCAAATTGTTTTGAATGAATTAAGTTTTCAATTTGAGAGTGTGCGATTCTTGTGACAATATTGCATGGAAATTGTGACAGACAATTTCAAGTTTACAGGAGATTGTGGATAAAAAAAAACAATAGAATTCACCAGAAAGACATGACCATATACTCCCATGGTTTAACAATAATATCTAAATTTAGTAAGTTATTTATAGCTATAATGTACACCTTAACAGAGTTACTCAAAAGTCAAACATTCAAGCACGGCTATCTATTCCTCAAAGACACACACATACAGGTTGGATTTGACACGAGGGCGAGTGATGGTTCAGTACATAAAATTTTATTAACAAGATATTTCAAAAAATGAAATGCTCTGTCAATAAATAAATGCATAAAAACCGAACCAGTGACTCGCAACTCGTGAGCTGTAAAGCCACGACAAGGCACCAACCGTTTTACAGGCCATTCACGCACCTTTCATACCTGATACACACCAGACCATTGACACCATCCGGAAGGAAAGGCAACACATTACAACATTCACAATAAGGGTCAAGGTACACCCTACTTCAGAAAGAGAAAAAAGACAAATATTACTGCACAGCCATCTAATCCGCAAGCACACACACATACTGGTTGGATTTGGCACGAGGGTGAGTGATGATTCAGTACATACAATTGTATTCGCAAGTAATTTCACAAAGATGAAATACACTGCGTATAATTAAAAGTATGATAAACTGAACCACTGACTCACAGCTCGTGAGCTGTAAAGCCACATCAAGGCACCAACCTCTTTACAGGCCATTCATACACCTTTCGTACGTGTGGCACATACAAAACAGTCACACCGCCAGCCGCGGACCCATCACATTACAACACTCACACCAGCAGGCAGCGCCATTCAAGGGCCCATCACTTTCACACGCCCACATTTCTGATACTGCAACTACACAAAATGATGGACTGCGTGGAGTGTCACTCAACTAGCAGTGTATGTAGTGACCAACAGAAAGTAACTACTCACACACCGCCAGCCAAGCGCCAGTCCACCCACACCACCATCCAAGCACCAGACCATGCACACCGTCAGCCAAACACCACTCAGCGCGCACCGACAGCCAAGTACCACTCCACACACACCACCAGCCAAGCACCACTCCACGCACACCTCAAGCCAAGCGCCACTCCACACACACCGCCAGCCAAGCACCACAACATGCACAGACAGCCAAGTACCACTCCACGCACACCATCCAGCCAAGCGCCACTCCACACACACCACCAGCCAAGCACCACTCTGTGCACATACAGCCAAGTACCACTCCACACACACCATCCAGCCAAGCACCACTCCACACACACCGCCAGCCAAGCACCACTCCATGCACAGACGGCCAAGTACCACTCCACGCACACCACCAGCCAAGCGCCACTCCACACACACCACCAGCCAAGCACCACTCCGTGCACAGACAGCCAAGTACCACTCCACGCACACCATCCAGCCAAGCGCCACTCCACACACACCGCCAGCCAAGCACCACTCCGTGCACAGACAGCAAAGTACCACTCCACGCACACCATCCAGCCAAGCGCCACTCCACACACACCGCCAGCCAAGCACCACTCCGTGCACAGACAGCCAAGTACCACTCCACGCACACCATCCAGCCAAGCACCACTCCACACACACCGCCAGCCAAGCACCACTCCGTGCACAGACAGCCAAGTATCACTCCACGCACACCACCAGCCAAGCGCCACTCCACACACACCACCAGCCAAGGACAAATCCAAACACAACACCAGGCAAGCGCAAGAGCACGCACACCGAAAACCAAACACCAGACCACGCACACCGCCAGCCAAGCACCAGTCCAAAGACACCGCCAGACAAGCACCAGACCACAGACCCCGGCAGCCAAGCACCAAACCATGCACACCGTCAGACAATGGACACTACACGCAAACCAACATCATACTTTAGTTTTTTTTTTTAAATAAAAGAAAAAACGAAAACAAATTGCAAATTTATACAAATCTACTAACACAACAACTAAATCTAAAAATACTACACAAATGCCAACTTTAAAACTGAACAATAAGTTTTAAAGAATAAAGACCAACCAGTTCACTTTACCACTCATGGATGCTCCCAAAAATTATTTTGCGTGTGGTACAATCTAAAACAAGCAGGTACACACAGCCCGGGGTTTGAAGGGCAGTCGGGGCAGTACATACGAACCTCCTTCCACAAACCTCTTTGCCAACAGACTCTACATCTCCGACTGGGAAAGTCTTTTGAGGTTGTAGGAGGAATTTGATCAGGAAAGTGGCGATCTTTCAATCTGGCAACATCCTCCACCACTCCAACTCTAGGAACACTTGCCTGTTCCACTAAAACAAGGCTGCCTATTACAGACTCCTGAAACTTTACAAAAGTCATCTTTGACTGGGGACAAGATTTCTGGAACACAACAAAAGCATTAAAGGTTGCCAAGTGGAAAAGATGGATAGTTAACTTCTTGTACCAAATGTTAGCCTTACGAAGAGCAGCATACTATTCCAACCTCTGATCTACTCTGTCAACACCACCCATGTGTCTATTATAGTCTAAAATGCACAAAGGTTTGCGCACTTCTGCAACCTGACCCAAAACAGTCACAGGTTCAGTGCTTTAATCATGTATGGAAGTCAACATGTAGACATCTCTCCTGTCTGAAAACTTCACAGCTAGAAGCTCCTCACAACGCAATGCACTGCACTGTCCCCGAGCAAGCTTTAGACAAACAAGTTATTTTGGGAAACCTTTACGGTTTGAGCGGATTGTGCCACAAGCAACAGTGTCCACTTTGGCCAATTCCCTGAACAACCGCACACCAGTGTAGAAGTTATCGGCATACAAATGATGGCCTTTGTTAAAAAATCCACGACCAAGTTCCCACACAATTTTCTCAGTCACTCCAAAAGTCGACGGACAACCAGGGGGGTTAATCCTGGATTCCTTACCAGTGTACACCCTGAAATTAGAGACATATCCAGTCTCACTGTCACACAGCATATAAATCTTAATTCCATAGCGTGCCCTCTTACTAGGAATGTATTGCCGAAAAACCAAGCGGCCCTTGAACAACAGCAAAGACTCATCCACTGAAATTTCTTTCCCAGGTTAAAAGATCTCAGGAAATCGATCAACAAAATGATCAATGACAGGCCAAATCTTGAAAAGACGGTCACAATCAGGGTGATCTCGTGCCAAAGCAGAACTATTGTCAACAAAATGCATCATCCGAAGCAGAAGCAAATACCTATCACGACTCATGACTGCCGGAAATATAGCTGTTGCCATCAAGGGACTAGTAGACCAATATGAAGCCATTGATGGTTTCCTAAGCAAGCCCATCAAAAAAGTTAAACCCAAAAACATTTTCATCTCCTCCAAATTTGTGGGAGTCCACCGGGTAGCTCTAGCGTGGGGCTTAAGGCTGGCACTGTTTACCGAAATTTCAGCATACAAATTAGTCTGCTCTACAATCTCTGCCAAAAACACATCATCCATAAACAACTTGAAAAAATCAATAGGCAAAAAGTTTTCAGTGTTCACCCTACACCCTGGAAAACCAGTAAATGCGGGCAATGCCGGCTGCACCATGCCTGGTGCAACCCAGAGGTCAGAACTTTCAACGTCAAGTCTTGCAGCCACAGGCTGCCGCCCAGCTGCCGCCCAGCTGCCGCCCAGCTGCCTCTTGTCTCACTACACCAACTGGAAGTCTAGCAGCCCCAGACTGCAGCCCAGATGCCTCTTGCCGCACTATTGGCACAGCAATGTCCTCCGCAACCACAGGCACTTCATCCACACCAAAAGTAGCTTCATCAGCACTCAGAGTGTCTTCATCATCAGATGAAGCCATGAGTAGAGAAAACTCACTACCTGAATCTTCACCTCCCACCTCTGGCTCAGAATCAGAGTCAGTCTCTGGACCATGGTCAGAGGAAGAATCAAAAAGCATTCCAACAACTTGCTGAGCAGTAAACCGGCGGCTAGCCATTATCCTTACAAATAAAGGAGTCTGCACAAACAAGTCAACAACCTCAACACTGTGCAAAGTAAGTTAAAAAATGTAAGCCTTTATCACAAATATCTATATTTAAAAAAATATACAATTCTCTTACAAGAGACAACTACACTCACCAGCACCTACTCGGCAAAGACACAGCAAATAGGCAACGATATCCCACTAGAAAGAAGAAAAAAAAACTTACATCTACAGAAGTACACATCAAAAACAAATGCAAAACATGTTTTACAATCACAAAAAACAGAAACCAAACATACTCGTATTTCTACACACTTTGCAAAATAAACAATTACATTACAATTGAACAAAAAAGAGGTCGCTTACCAAACACATGCAACTACAGAAACAGCAGAACAACAGAGCCACCAGTAACAGAACCGCACACTGCAACAATCTAAAGAGAAAATAAAACAATACACATTAGAAGAAACAAAAACAACACACATTACAACAGGCTATGTCACAGGGTATGTCACAAAAGGGGTGTCTGTCCCCATGGGGGGCAGAATATAAATCATTATAAATGTGGGCCCCGTGGAAGCAACCCTACGGAGGGCAGAGAGGCCAAATAAAGACACAACAGAACATAGTTTTTGAAAACAAATGGGCCCAAGGAAGCAACCCTTGGCCAAGGGGTCGCTCGCTATGAAATAAAAAATCCCTGGAGTCTAGTGGGCTTTTCTATCCCCCCCTGGGTCCAACCCCAGTCTACAATATTTATATTGCCCCCTGGAAGCGACCCTTGCCCAAGGGGTCGCTTCCTTTATAAATATAATAAACTCCCTGGTGTCTAGTGGGCTTTTCTCCCCCCCCCCAGTGCAGATAAGCCAAAAAAATGGCCGATCTGCCCCAGGGAGGGCAGAAAAGTCTGAAAAATAATTTGTCCCCCTAAGGAAGCGACCCTTGCCCAAGGGGTCGCTTCCATTATAAATATAATTAAATCCCTGGTGTCTAGTGGGCTTTCCTGCCCCCCCCCCCCGGGTCCAGATGCGGCCCAAAAACGGCCGATCTGCCCCCAGGGGGGGGCAGAAAAGTCTAAAAAAAAATATGGGCCGCTAGGAAGCGACCCTTCCCCAAGGGGTCACTTCCTTTACAATTACAATCAAATCCCGGGTGTCTAGTGGGCTTTTCTGCCCCCCCCCCCGGGTGCAGATCGGCCAAAAAAACGGCCCATCTGCCCCAGGGGGGGCAAAAAAGTCTGAAAAATAATTTGGCCCCCAAAGGAAGCGACCCTTGCCCAAGGGGTCGCTTCCTGCACACAAACAAACACACACACGCAATCCCTGGTGTCTAGTGGGGTATTCCTGGTGCACAATCGCGACGCTGTGCGCGATCGTGCACCAGGAATGCCCTGCATTGGGACATCAGGGGAGAGGAAACACAGTTTCCTCCCCCCTGATGCCTCAAGGCACCGAAAAACGGGCCCCCACCCCACCAGAGCAGGAAACACAAACCTGTCTCCTGGACGCGCTGGAATGAAATGGATTACAGCGCGTCCAGCGCTTCCTGATGATGTCGGCGCCCGCTGTGCGCGCTGACATCACCAGGAAGCGTGGGGGGGGGGGCAGGGGGGGGCAGTGGAAAGTCTTCCGCTGCCACCCCAGAGAAAACCACCAAGATCGATGCCCCGGGGGGGGGAAAAGTCTGAAAAATAATTTGGCCCCCAAAGGAAGAGACCCTTGCCCAAGGGGTCGCTTCCTGCACACAAACAAACACACACACGCAATCCCTGGTGTCTAGTAGGGCATTCCTGGTGCACGATCGCGACGCTGTGCGCGATCGTGCACCAGAAATGCCCTGCATTGGGACATCAGGGGAGAGGAAACACAGTTTCCTCCCCCCCGATGCCTCAAGGCACCGAAAAACGGGCCACCCACCCCACCGGAAACACAAACCTGTCTTTTGGACGCGCTGGAATGAAATGGATTACAGCGCGTTCATCGCTTCCTGATGACGTCGGCGCGCGCCGTGCGTGCTGACGTCACCAGGAAGCGTGGCCCCCCGCCAGGGGGTGGCAGCGGAAAGTCTTCCGCTGCCACCCCAGCGAAAACCACCAAGATCGATGCCCCAGGGGGGGAGCGCCAGCGCTCCCCCCAGGGCTGTACTGATGACGGAGCGGTTCCGTCATCAGCACAGCCCAACCGACGCTGATGACGGAACCGCTCCGTCTTCAGCGTCGAAGGGGTTAAAAGGACAATCATTATTTCACATCAGAACCAAGAATGTGCTTATGTAAAAAGGCCTTAAGAAAGTAAATCCCTACTTTTATCCTGTTATCCAAAATAATGAACCTCATTTTTGTAACTTTTTAAAACAGCAGTCTGAAATGCAGGATTTTACCCTGTGTTTAACTGACAAAATCCTAGCTGAGTCAACATTCCTTTCTCTCCTTGGCCTACAATCAAAACAACAGCTGTTACTCAGCGGCAGTTAAAACACAGCTGTTGGAAAGCATTTTTAGTGTTGAAATGTAAGCATGGTGGTAGTCTATTTAAAACTGAGGCATTTCATTGCATCTTCTATAATATGTGTTTAGTTCAGCAGCATCCAATTTACTCAGATGATGTGTTTACCTGTTTACATCCAACCGACAACACAAAACTTGCTGAACTGCGACAGCAGAAACTATACCTAAAGCAAGCAATCTGGGAAGCTAGGCATGACAATGAGGATACCTTATGGGCGAAACTGCATGCGGACTCTAAGCTAAAAAATAGTGCGAGCTTCTGGGAACCGATAAAAAGATTTACCCATCCAACGCATGAGGGTCTATCTTCAAACATATCTGAGGAAGACTGGCCACTTTCCTGGGAAATCATTTTTTTCAAAGGAACAAATCATTGCAAGCTGAAACTAGCATGGACTACGTATTGCAGTCTAGGATTCGGAACTATCAACCGAATAAGGAAAATGCAACTCCGGAGGAACTGCACGAAGGAGAATTACTGGGACTTACTCCCTTAAACAATCATATAAAATCTATCAATAAATACATCAAGAAGGGAAGGCAAGAAGGGGCACCGGGGCCAAATGGAATCCCACCCGTGCTTTACAAACAAGATACAGAATACTGGGCGAAGGCATTGAGTCCTCTGTTCTGAGAGATAAGAACAACAGGCCATCTTCCTCCATCATGGCGGACCTCGATAATTTCACCAATTTTTAAATCAGGTGACAAGACTCAACCTAAGAACTATCGGTTAGTTGCCCTTCTGGACAATGAGGCAAAATATTTTGCCGGGACGCTGCTGGACGAACTGCAACTCTGGGCAGAAGACAACTCAATCATCCCCCTAAACCAAACCGGCTTTTCCAAATCTGTTGGGACCATAACAAATATAACAACAATGGCTCTGCTAATCGACAAGGCTGAGAATACAAGAACACCATTACACCTGTGCTTCATCGATTATCGGGCAGCTTTTGACCATGTAAACCGACATAAACTTTGGTTGAAATTGGCAGGCTGGGGCATTCCCCAGGCTCTTTTGAACCTGCTAATTAATTTGCACAATGAAACCTGGCTGCAAATAAAACTCGGTGACGGGTCAACTCTGTCAAGAAAAATTTCAACAACAAAAGGCCTTAAGCAAGGCTGCGTACTGGCCCCAACGCTATTTAATCTGTTTTTAGCAGATCTGATTCCGTTACTGAATGCAACCAACTCGCATTCGCCAAAAATTGGGAATCTAATATTACCTTGCCTACTCTACGCTGACGATCTAGTGTTGATCAGCCAAACGAAGGTGGGTCTACAGTGTCTTCTTGACATCACATGTAAATACTCTAAGGCTAATGATCTAAATATCAACCTGGAAAAAACAAAAAACATGACAATTAAAAAGAACTTTAAGAAAACACCTGTCTGGTTTTGGGACAAGATTCAAATAGATTCAGCCAATGAGTATAAATACTTGGGGGTGATCATTAATAAAGGCGGGCACTTTGTAACCCAGAGAGAAACAATTAAAAGGAAAGGCATAGCCTCAGCAGTCTCAATGAGAAACCTCAATTCCAGACTGACGGGTCCTTCACTGGCTCCTTTGGTAGAAGTTATATGGGCTTCTACCCACAATAACCTATGGGAGCGAGGCACAGAGGGGGAGGGACTCGAAGCTCTTGGATGCTGTGGTTGCAAAAGTATACAGAATAATTTTTGGTTTACCAACACGAGTCTCTCCAGCGCAAATTAGGCTTGAGTTTGGTGTGCAAAAACAGACCATTGCAAGGAAAGGTGCAACAATGATCTTCTCGGACAAAGTAAGGAAATCTGAACCTGGCACCCTAAATTGGCACTTATGGACAGAGCTACAACAGAAGGAGTCATCACCCGCGGCGAAATATTTAGCAACATGCGTGGCAACGCTGGGTCTTAAAGAACTTTGGGCAATACCCACAAGTCACAACCTCCTTAAAAAACTAACAAAGAAATCGGTGCGAAATAAATCCTGGATTGAAGATAAGGCAGCCTTAACAAGAAGGTCGCATGGTTGGATGATTCTGAGCACCTATTCCTCTCTGAGGGCTCAGAAGTATCTAGCTTTGAGTTTTGCTAAACATACAAAAATTTCATTTTTGAAATACAGACTAGGCTTGTTGCCATGCAAAAAGCACTTTCCGCATTGGCTGAAAACCCAATCTGATTCCAACTGCCGCTTATGTGGGACAATGCAAGAAGATATGCTGCATCTCCTCTGTACATGTAAAGAATTAACTGAGGAAAGGAGATGGTTTTTAAAAACCACTTTTTAACCAGAGAGGCATTCGCACACGGAGACAAGCTGTGTTGGCATGTTTTGCACCCGAGGACACGCAGCTTAACTGTTGCTTTGTAAAAATTTTAATACAAGTAGAGAAGAAAATGCCAAAGACTGAATTACCGCACAGCAGATAGGTATAAGGACAAACGCTGCTACAATAATTGCTTGTTTTAATGCGTTGCAAATATTATTAGGTTATAATGTTTTTTAATTGGTTTTAATTGGTTTTAAATCTGCAATGAGATATTTTGTAGCAACGGTTTTAAGTAACTATGCTAAATAAAAACTTTACCAATTACCTGTTTACATCTAACACAATGTATTTAAGAAAAATGTTGTAACATTTTATAATTGTTTATTTATTGCAACACACACAATTTCGTTTTTGAGGCCTATTTTATTCCTATTCAATGTGAATTCTAACTTCATCTTTTAAGCATTAGCAGCTTGTACATGTGCATAGTTGCTTACTCTATCAATTTAATAGTAACATGCAGTTATTTAGCATATCATATCGTTAATTTCTGGATTTTTATTTAATTTGTATTTAAAATTAATTAAATGACATTTTGCATAACAGACTGATGACTTTATGTTAGACTTCCCAAGAACCCTACCAAAGACATACAGAAACTGGTATCTGAGGTTACTCTCGAAGGTTTGGAGTGTGGTTTCTTGAGTGACAGGGAATATCAGTTCCTTAATGCTAAATCACCAAGGATTCCGGTGATATATACACACGTTCACAAAAATGCAGAGCACCCGCCCGGACGACCTAAAGTGTCCGGCTGCGGTTCGGTGTTAGAATCTCTTGGATTGTTTGTGAATCATTTTATCAAGGATTTTGTACTGACAACTGATTGCTACATACGTGATAGTATGCATATGATCAATACAATAGAGGAGTATCCTTTTGACCCTGTGTCCAGTGTGCTTTGTACTCTGGACGTGGAGTCATTGTATACTAACATCCCTCAAAACGATTCTATCCTTGTTATACAGGACACTCTAAATAAACAACCTAGGCCCCACAGAATACCAACTCTGTTTATCTTGCAGCTATTAGAGATATGCTTGACTAAAAACTACTTCTTGTTTGATGGCCAATATTTTGGCCAGATCAAGGGGACCTCCATGGGGGCAATTTTTGCCCCCAACCTGGCTATCTTGTATACGGACAGCCTAGAGTGTGGTCGAATTTTGTCGTCGAGTAATCCCTTCCACAGTGGCATTGCACTGTGGAGGCGATATATCGACGACATCTTTATGATCTGGGCTGATTCAGATGAGTTACTCCCACAATTTCTACACTGGCTAAATAGTAATTGTAGTGGTCTAACTTTCACCTTGTCCACTAGCCATTCCAGCATTCCCTTCTTGGATCTTAATATACTGAAGAAGGATGGGGTCCTGATTACAAGTCTGTACAGGAAACCTACCGAAAGAAACACCCTCCTGAGTTATCAGAGCCACCATCCCCATGCGCTCCGAGACTCTTTACCATACTCCCAATTTCTCAGGCTACGCAGAAATTGTTACCAGAAGGTTGACTACTTTAGGGAGGCCAAAACATTGAGTGATAAACTAGGGGCCCGTGGATATCCACGTAAGATAATCCGAGCCTCTATGAAACGAGCCTGGTATTGTCCCTGAGATGTACTACTCGAGCCTAGTCCTAAAAAGACACAGAACCGGATGGTTTGTGTAACCACCTTCTCGCCTGCATCAAACAATATTACCAAAAGCATTAAGAAACACTGGCCTGTGGTCAATGCAGGGATTCACCAGCTTGAGAAACCACTTTTTGCTTTTAAGAAGTCCAAAAATATTAAGGACCACCTTGTACGTGCAGCATTGCCCGAACTAGATCATGATGGTACTCTGTATAATCTATGGGGATTCCCCCAGCTGACAGGGCATGCAAAGTGTGGTAACTGTTCAGTTTTGTGATGTTACTATCGAGGGCAAAGACTTCGTCTTCAATGATGTTAAATTTGCACGTAAACAATTTTCTAACTGCAATAGTGTCAATGCTGTATATGCTATCATTTGCCCTTGTTCAAAAATCTATATAGGGCAGACTACACAAAAATTTTGTCTGAGAATGTGTCAACATAGGAGTAGGATACGATGCAGTACTCCTAATGCCCCCTTGGTTGACCACTTTAATGAACTTTCACATACAGAACTGGATTTTAAGTGGACAATCATCTCTCTGATCAAGCTGCAAGCCAGAGGAGCTGATTTACAACGTCTCCTGAACAAGGAAGAACTTTACTGGATTCTGAAAACCAAAAGTATCCACAGTGGTTTGAACAGGATAGAGGACTGGACTGCTTTGGTCTAATGAACTGATGTGGGCTTGTATCGTTTTTCTGTGTATAATTCATTATTGGAAAGTACATTGCTCAATAATTTTCATAGTTCCGTTTATTGTAACACCTTTTGTTGTTCTCATGCAATTTGGCTCGGTATTGCAATATAGATGCTAATCTATCCTGTTTTGTGCCACATGCCACAATCTTCCGTATCACATTCACTCTCACCACTTTTTATTTTTCTTATTCTTTGTTGTCACTTTTTATTATTTGTACTTGGCACCCTGTGACTTATTTGCTTGGTTCCTTATCCTTGGTCAGTAATACTGACTGTATTTATTTGTCTCATTTAGGACATCTTCACATTCGATCTTTCGCTAGTTCAATGTTAATGCTATTAATAATTAGCGTAACGGCCATTTTGCTAATCTGCTCTTTGTTGTACTAGATTTGCTAATCTGCTCTCTGTTGTACTAGATTCATATAGTGCACCTGGACCATGGTCTTAACCGGGTTCGCTATAGGATCGTGGTAAAAATAATTCTCAATTAAACAGTAACCTTGCGCTTCTTTACAAACAGGTTACTTCAACTAAGTGACTAGAAAACACGAGTGCAGTTCTTCTGCCCCTTTAATTTCACTCAGATCAAACTATTTAGCAATGGCTGACTTCCTTCTGAGCTGGCTCCAGTAGGGACTCCTACTGCCATTTCATTGGCCTACAACGAGTCACATGCACCGGAGTATTCCTTCTTCCGGGTGCATTGTGTTCCTACGGATTGATCGTGAGGTTTTCCCACGTACTGCGAGGACCCCCATTGAGGACCCGTATACCCTTCTCCACTGGTAAGTGGTTTTTTGGTTCTCCATTCACGATATTGACATAATGTTGTAGAACTTCGGGCATTGAATATCCCCGTAATTTTTTACAGAATTGCCTAATTATCCTTGCCCTGCACTTGCGGCTATCGGGTAAGTTTCAAACAACTCGGGCATTTTTTTCCGATACAAATAAATTATTACCGGCACAATTTTTCTCACGTTATGGCCTTATCTTGTCTTCAGGAGTGGCCATTCGAACAGTAATTGATGTTACATTGAGCCTACTCCGGCGCTCCCGGGTAAGCTCTATGATATTTCTGTAGTCTGTAGATGGATGGTTACCTCATTGACCTTGGACCACATTGTGCTTTTACACGGTGTTCTCTCTATTGTTGATGTCACTTTTCACACTAATGTGCACAGTGGATATGGGCTATTATGTATCACCTGTCATCTTTCGTTATTCCTTTTTCTTGGGATGTCTTAATTTTTAATTTTTAAAGTGCATGTAAAGCCTCTATATTTTTTGTTCATACTTCGGGCCTTATACTATACTGATCCAAAGTGGCTTTCTGGTGGCTCCTCAATACAGACCTTATAGCTAACAACTGTTGTGCAAAATTGTTAGACTTGTGCCTAATCTTATGTTTATGTTTCTTTCCCCCATTCTCTGATTTTTCCTTCAATTATGTATTGTGGCAATGTAACCCCACAGTGTGGGCATTCTGTATATATAACTGCTAGGCAATCTTGTGTTGTCCTGAAGATGAACCTTGAATTATACTAAGGTTCGAAACGTCGTCGACTCTTATACACTAAATGCTTTTTTATCCATTGATATTATTATTTGCATATGTGTATTTTGGATTGTCTGTGTATAATTTATGATATCCAGACTACCGTAAAATTGCCTATAATTCCCTGTTTGTTCCTTCCCTGGTTGTGTTAGTCGGGCACCGGCTGGTGTGCCACTTGTATCACACCTAACTTTTATGCACTTTATACATTGTGTAATTAAACTGTCCGGCTGGACATTGGATATAGAACTATCTAGTCTATATTTATTTGATTCTATTGCTCTCTGGCCTAGGGACATTGTTTTGGTTAATGTAACAGACTGCTGACAGCAAGAAAACACAAACAAACACATTGAGCTCATTCCAGACATATACAGAAGGGGGTTATGCACTCAGACACATAATACAGCACGCTTAAGGCTAGCCATTATTTCACAAAGAGCGCAATCGCTATTTACTCACAGAAGTATCACTAATGGGGAAACCACAAACCACATAGACATTTAAACACACAATTAACCCACAGATCAACACTTAGGACAGAAACAAAAGACAGCCCACACACTGTATTTAAAGCAAGCCGGGCCGACGACGCCTGAAATGGCAGAAACCGGTCCCCGGAAGCTTGTCTCCTTTCTGGTGAAGAATTGGCTTGGTAGTTTGGTCTGCCCTGTTCCCATGATGCACTGGGCCAGGGACAGACTAATTTGCATATAGCCAGGTTCTGAGCTGGGATGGGGCAGTGAGCTAAATAACGTGATGGATCAAGCCCTGATCTTTGGACTGGGTAAGAGTGGTCTGCTTAATTCAGACACTCTGTTCATCACCACCCCCTTTTCTGAATCATTTTGTCCACCATAAGCGTGGAAGGGTATACTCAGACATGAGTCCCTTGCTCACTGCTCCATCAGGATTCAAGCAAGCCGGGCCGACGACGCCTGAAATGGCAGAAACCGGTCCCCGGAAGCTTGTCTCCTTTCTGGTGAAGAATTGGCTTGGTAGTTTGGTCTGCCCTGTTCCCATGATGCACTGGGCCAGGGACAGACTAATTTGCATATAGCCAGGTTCTGAGCTGGGATGGGGCAGTGAGCTAAATAACGGTGATGGATCAAGCCCTGATCTTTGGACTGGGTAAGAGTGGTCTGCTTAATTCAGACACTCTGTTCATCACCACCCCCTTTTCTGAATCTGTACTTAAACCAAACCATTTGTAAATACTAGTTGTAAGTCATACTTACAAGAAAAGCTCCTCAATAGTATTCCAAAAGACTGCAAAGAAAAAACAGACCAACAGACTGTTTTATTTTCAAGAAGTCAAAATACACTCAATTCACTAGCTGTGTCTGGCAGAACACCAGAAAATCGCTCTGCATTTCTCCATTTATAAAAGTGCACAGAAAAGGATCCTTGTTTGTATTATTGTCATATTTTAATTCTCTGGGAATACAGAATTACCAAGGAAGAAATATGTTTTTATACCTAAACCTATTTAGGTATTCCCCGTAGGGGTGCCAGCTAATTCACTTCACATCTCACTATGGTACCTCCAAAGAGCAACACATTCTTCGATGTGTGCTTAAACAGGCATCCCAAAAATATTGCAACATATGCAAATATTATAACCAAAGTAGTACTTAAGGTACTCTTGTCCTGTGTGCCGTTCAAATCAATTCAAAACAGAGAAAATTCTCCTCATTACCTGCCTACATAAATTGCAATTCATATATTACAAATTCCAAATACAAATATTGGCCAATCATACAAATCCAAAGCCACAGTAAGCGTTACTAAACTACCTCACCAATCCCAGGCATCAAAACCAACAGCAAGCGTTGCATCAAAACAACCCTTACCAATCACTTGGTGTCCAAATTCTAACTGCCAAGTTCTGAGTGACCTAGCGGTCTTTTTTGAGAATACTCACGCCAAAAAGGTTCTCAGTCAGGAGAGGTAAACATCATGTGGAGGATCAAAATCAGGAAGACCAGAAATATACCGGGTTGCAGAGACAGAGAATCCCCAGAATCTCCGTGCACAGAGTACCTCCTTAGTAGAATCCTACCCTGTCCTCCTCGGTAGATTTCTGTCTCCTGACAAGATCACTCCCTTAGATAGCCACTTCACTGATGAGGTCCACGTTGGAGCACCATTTGAAGAACATAGAAACCTTCTCAGGGGTTTCACTGATACTTGGTCCTTTTAAACCAACAAAGAAGAAATTGGCACAGAAGCTGTAATATAAAAGTAACATCTTTATTAACCTCAAATGAGGGAGGCTACGTCACACAGAAGCCTTAGCAACTGAATGAGGCAGTCTAAGGAGTACAGAAAACAGGGGCCTTATATATGCTTAGAATTACATAGTCGGCATAAGACCAAGGGGAAGTCCTGGCACATGTAAGCATGCAAAATTCTTAATATGGGCATGCAAGATCTGCTTGCTCAACAAAGTGGGAAGAGAATTACTTCTCCATTCAGAAGCAAAAATAGCCTGACAGTTGTGTGAGAGAAGCAGGTGCATTCTACTAGCTAGGCCCTTCTGAGCATTTGTGCAAGGCTCTGAAGAGTGAAACAGCACATGGCGAGCACATGGCTAACTAAAATGGCTGCCAAAATACAAAATGGCTTTCAGCTCATGCTAACAAATACCTCCAATCTTTAACAATGGCAGCGCCCTGCTTGCTCACATTGCTATGTTAGCATAGGCGTATTAGAAGTTTAAACGCCATTTTGCCTTTTTGCCACCTTTGCACACAACACTGCATGTAACTGTTGTTGTAAGTTTGACTGCGTGAATATCTTCTCATGAGAATGGCTTGTTTTCAACATCCCTAGACTTACATCGCGACCTTAGTCTGCACAGTGAGTGCTGAAGCCTCCAAGGTTATCATAACAATGTTAGCTGTTATTCGGGTTGATCGGCTCACGCTTAGACACAACATGCACGCAGATGCAGCTAACTGAAATTCTGGCGCCTTCAATATTGCACTGCATGCATGATTTTAGACACTTGGAGAAAATTTGTTTTCAGAGACAGAGCTTTTGCAGATCCCGATGTGATTCACCTCTGCTTATCTTGGAGGTATGGGGTAACGCATTCAAGCCTGAGAGACCTTCTTTATTATATAAAACATAGTTCCTAGCTAGGGAGGGTGGCATATAAGGCACTATAGGACCTGTTTCCACTACCATTATAGTATGATTTCTCCCTTTGTGTTTTATGAAATTGTAACAATGCTGATAATATTATTTTTAATCTTATGCCTGCTTATGTTAGCAAAAAATAGTGCATCTTAGAGCACGTCATTAAAATAAACATTTTAAACTTTTCCGTGTCTCTAATTACTCACGTTGTGGACTGGTATGATAATACCAAACAAAAGAGTGTTCTTGATTCCCACCATTCCTGAGAGTAACCTAAGTCGCATGTTCTGGGTTATCTAATCATTGGTTCCTTTGCTATAGGACGAAGAGCTAATGTGACACTGATGCTAGTCGGTTAGGGTTTCTAGGTACTGAGGTGAGTTTTTGGTCCACCACAATTCACTAAGGTCCTGGGGCTCTGTGCACAGTTCTGTGCATGAGCAGAATCCCTGCAACACCAGTGGAAGGGGCTCCGGGGATCCAACATTCAGAATTCCTTGATCCAGAGATTAACGACCTGGGAGGATATCCACTGAATGAGAATGCAGTATACCACAATGAGAATGCCAAGCTCCTGGACTCGGTTGTCCAGGCATCCATGCAGAATTCCTGCTTGCTAGTGGCCCAGATTTTAGTGGGCGGGAACCCAGGGTACTAGAGCAAAGGCTGTGGGGAACCCGTAGCAAAGACATCGGGTGCCTCAGGAATCGGCATTGTGCCTGCTCACGCTCCTTGCATAGCGGCGGCTGTCCCGAGGCTTGGTTTGCAATCCTGACGCTCCACCGTGGTTGCCACTGGTTGGCAGTCAATTGGAGCCAAGCTTGTGCTTAAGTACTTATCAAATCACTCTGCGAATCCCCAAGAACTTATAAATTCACCATACACTCTCCTTGCAGTACTCTAATCATCCAGTCTCTACCCATGTACTCATGGAATGACCCAGACAAAGTTACATAACCAAGGTCTTCCCCACTGCCAGAGTTAACATGGTTGCATGCGCAGTCAACAGCACAATGTAATGTGGTAGGGCCCAGGGCCGTCATGCATACATAAGGAACACACGGACACAGTTAGATAGATAGTGGAACTGGCTACAGGCACGTGCGCTCGGCCCCTTTTTATTACCAGGGGCACATGTCCTGTGACGTCTCTGCTGGATGCGTGTGGGGTGAGTGTAAGCCAGCCCTCAGGGAATGAATGGTGCTGGCAACAACTACAACAGTGATCAGCGGATAACACACAGAGATTCACTCATAAAGGGTCCATGACATGTGGTGCACTAAGGTAGGGGCAAAAGAAATGAGCTTGCTCATGTGAAGAAATTGTTAATGTCCCTTCGTGATAGTCCTGCTGTCTGAGGTGACATTGTTGCGTCAAGTGTCTATAGCCCGAGTTAGTGGCACCTGAAGACTTCAGCGTGTGCGCAGTCAGTGATGATGGTGTGTCCTTTCAGGGCAGGATTAGATTGGATATGTGTGAGACCTGCTGACCGTTGTGTAGGCCGGAGGCAGTGTTCAGCAAGGGCCCACAACCACGTGGTGTTGACTTGTGGTGCACTGAGTTAGTGGCAACAGTGGCGCTCAGCGTGTGCGCAGCCAGCGATGATACGTGCTTCGGGCGGCCCACACTGCGAGCAATGTCTTTTGTCTAATGAATTCTGCCTCAATAAGTCCACATGGCAGTGACTTGTGGTGCACTGAGTTAGTGGCATCAGAAGCATTCAGCGTGTGCGCAGCCAGTAATGATGCATGGTGCGGGTGGCCGCACTGGGCAATGTCTGTTGCTTACTGGACTGTGTCATCTGCAATCGTGACTCAATTTGTATTGTGAGCCCTGCTGTCTGCTGTAGATATGGAAGGCAGTAGTCAGCCCAGACATCGAGGAATGCTTTTTGTCACTACCTCTTGATAAAATCTGAGGACATAGAGTAAAATTCACTCTGCAATTCATAAATCAGGACTGAATTCAAATTGTGAGCTCTACTGACCGCAGTGTAGGCGTATGGAACAAAATATGAAACATGTATGAAATACATTGTCGAAATATATAGGTTTTAGGGACGTTATAGTTAGTTGCCTACTGGACTCTGAAATTAATAAATCAAGACTGAATTTGAATTGTGAGCCCTGCTGACCGCAATGTAGGCCGGGTGCAGTGGTCAGAAAGAGCCCACAGGCATGTGGCATTGAGTTGAGCTGTACAGTTAGTGGTACCTGAAGCACTCAGCGTGTGCACAGCTAGCGATGATGCTTGGTCCGGGCAGGCCATACTGGTAGCAATGTCTGTTGCCTACTGGACTGCGTCATCTGCAATCACAACTCTATTTGATTTGTCAGCCCTGCTGACCGCAGTGTGGGCCGGAGGCAGCGGTCAGCAAGGGCCAACAGCCACGTGGCGTTCACTTGAGCTGCATGGAGTTAGTGGCAGCTGCAGCACTCAGTGTGTGCATAGCCAGTGATGATGCGTGGTCCGGGAGGGCCTCACTGGTATCAATATCTGTTGCCTACTGAACTGCGTCATCTGCAATCGCGACTCAATCTGAATTGTGAGCCCTGCTGTCCGCAGTGTAGGGCGGAGGCAGCGTTCAGCAACGGCCCACAGCCATGTGGCGTTGAGTTGAGCTGCACGCACAGTTAGTGGCACCAGAAGCATTCAGCGTGTGTGCAGCCTTCGATGATGCTTGGTCCAGGCGTGCCGCTCTGTGAGCAATGTCTTTATCCTAATGAATTCTGGTTTAATAAGGATACGTTTCTATGACTTGTGGTGCACTGAGTTAGTGGCACAGGAGCACTCAGCGTGTTTGCAGCCTGCGATGATGCATTGTCTCGGCGGGCTGCACTGGGAGCAATGTCTGTTGTCTACTGGACTGCATCATCTGCAATCGTGACTCGATCTGAATTGTTAGCCCTGTTGTCTGCAGTGTACATCAAAGGCCGTAGTCTGTACAGACATAATTCTGCAGTGCTGTGCCGCTGGGTTCATAGGGGGCCTGTGTCGAGGAGGCGGGCGGTCACGGCTGTTGCCTTTTGGCAGGGTGAGGGCCAACGCTCAGGCAGACGCGTTGGCCTTCCCAGAAGTGAACCACGCCCTGAGCCCCGGCCTCTTTACTCACACTCATGCCCTGGAATGACGTACATTGGACCAGCCCACTCCGCTTCCATTTCCGCTTACACGGGGGACAACCCAGCTACATGACCAAGATCTTCCCCACTGCCTGAGGTAACATGGTTGCATCCACTGTCGACACACTACAAGCACCAGCAGTATATATACACTCAGAGAGGTCTGTGCTTTGCAGATTGAGGTCTGTCGAGCACAACACCGCTACGCCTAACATGCCTAAACATAACGATAGTCCGACAACTCCAGTCCCCACACAACCTGCGAACCCCACCCGCCTCAACAGCCTAACCTCCTGGACCAATGTCAACAACGACGAAACCCGCAAGACAATAAACTTCATCTACTCAGGATCACCGTCTGACCCCTGCCCCCACCACATATTCAACAAAGCTGACGCAGCCATCGCACCCCAACTTCAAAACAGGCACATTCCCGGAACGCCGAGATCAAAGCCCTCCTCAAAAAACCCAAGGCGGACCTCAAGGACCTCAAGAACTTCAGACCCATCTCCCTGCTCCCGTTCATCGAGAAAATCGCCAATACACAACTGACCCAATACCTCGAAGACAACACTCTCAACCCATCCCAGTCCGGATTCCGAAGAAACCACAGCACCGAGACAGCCCTCATCGCTGCCACAGATGACATAAGGGCCCACCTGGACAATGGCATTCGACACGGTCTGCCACCGCACACTAAAGACACGCCTCCAAAAAGCCAGGGATCCAAGAGAAAGCCCTGGACTGGACCACTTATTTTCTCTCCGGCAGAACCCAGAGCGTCTGTCTCCCTCCCTTCCGCTCCAAAGCAACCGACATCATCTGCGGCGTACCACAGGGCTCTTCCCTCAGCCCGATGCTGTTCAACATCTATATAGCCCCCCTCACCCACGTCGCCCGCCAGCTCAATCTTAACATCATCTCCTACGCGGATGACACCCAGCTAATCCTCTGCCTCACCAGGGACCCACACACTGCCAAAACCAACCTCCACGAGGGAATGAAGGCTGTCGCAAATTGGATGAGGAACAGCTCACTGAAGCTGAACTCGGACAAAACTGAGGTCCTCATCATCGGCTCCACCCCCTCAGCTTGGGACGACTCCTGGTGGCTGACCACGCTAGGAACAGAACTGACACCCACCGACCATGCACGCAACCTGGGTTTAATCCTCAACTGCTCCCTCTCCATGTCGAAGCAGGTCAATGCCGTCACCTCCTCCTGCTACAACACACTCCGCATGCTCTGCAGGGTCTATAAGTGGATCCCCACCGAAACAAGAACAACAGTGACCCAGGCCCTCGTCGGCAGCAGGCTAGACTAATGCAAAGCACTCTACGCAGGAATCTAGGCCAAACACCTACGACGACTGCAACTCATTCAAAACGCCTCCGCCCGGCTGGTCCTCAATGTCCCTCGCCGCAGCCACATCACCCCCCACCTGAGAGACCTACACTGCCTCCCCGTCGAAAAGAGGATCACCTTCAAGCTACTCACCCACGCACACAAAGCCCTCCACAACACCGGACCAGCCTACGTCAACCCCCACCCGCCAGCTCCACTCCGCCAGCCTCGCCCTCGCCGCCATCCCCCATATCCAACGAATGACCGCCGGTGGAAGATCCTTCTCCTTCATCGCCGCCAAGACCTGGAACACCCTCCCCACCCACCTGCGGCAGACCCAGAACCTGCTCATCTTCAGAAGAATCCTCAAGGCCTGGCTCTTCAAGCAGTAGCAGCACCCCCCCCCCCTGTGCCTTGAGACCCTCACAGGTGAGTAGTGCGCTTTATAAATGCACTGATTGATTGATTGATTGTGCATTTTTATTGATGGGTGACTTGCCTCCTTCACACATACTTGGTTCTCACCTCTCCCAACATTCAGCTATTGTGTGGTCATGCCATTTGGGAAGTTCTGTGCTGCCTCAGTGGTAGTAGGGGGGGTCCGGGAAGGATGTCCTGGGGGAGGTGGCGGTGGGTGTTGTGGCCTTCTTGGGTGTCAGAGCTGCATGATCAGTAGCTCTATGACATGTGTTGGTCTTCAGATGTGGCTCTGGGTTGGGCTCCCTTTCATACTGTAGGTAGTCATCCAGCTTTACACCAGTGAAAGGCAGATGTTAAATTCTTACTGCTAACGCAGTTTATCACCTGTTTTTGGTTCGCATCGCAGATTTGGCTGGTCGTTGAAAATATCGGGTAGTGGTGTTTTCATGTTTCTTCTGGACGGGAACGCCTATTCTGTATATCTTGAGCTTTACTTGTCGCTCTCATTCGTGGCAATGATTTTTGCGGAAGCTATCGCTGGAAAACTAGCGATATCGGCAGTTTTCACCAGGTTGAGAATGGGATAATAATTTTTTCGCCACTTTTGTTGCACTAAAGTGCTTATTACTCAGCGATAAGTGCCTTAGAATATGCCCCATAATTTTTTTTTCATCTGTATTCGTGCACCCAGCCGCTTTAAAAAAAAAACATAGCAATCATTTTTTGGCCCTGGGGTTTTTTGTGGGATCCTCTGAGAAGGCCTAGGGGGTCAGGGTGTTTGCACCCTGCCCACTGTTCTTGTGTTTTTCTTGTGATTCGCATGTAGCTACAGCAAAGTCCTAATAAACACAAGGGCTCGCTTTAGAGTCACCCGATAACCCAACAGTGGGGACTTATTGCCGAGTCATTGGCATTTTAGCACAGCAAAAGTGGCGAAAGAATTATCACCCCATTCTCAAGTTGGTGGGTGCGAAAGCCAATTATCCCCCAGGGTGGTCCTTGCGTGGGATCCTGGAGGAGCGAAGACGCCCCGTTAGTCCTATGGGCGGTTGTGGACCTGAGCAACCGGGGGTTGCCTGCAACTCTCTGCCCCCCGTAGTGGGGAGCGGCATGAGTAAGGGGTGGACTGGAGGTGCGCAGGTGGGAGGGGCTATCACTTCCCGAAATTGACAACACCCCCGCGGATAATACCACTGGGGTTTATGGCTCATCAGGTGGGCAGGTGGCGAGGGACTGCCTGACCCTGAATAGCCTGTAAGATAACCCAACATGTTGGCATATTGTTATGCAAATAAATCTGCAACATCTTTCTCCACCAAGCAATTGTGTTGTGTCTATTATTCAGATAATTGTTGTGGGGGGGCTGGGGTATGGGCTCATGTTGGCACTATACCAGGCTGCCCCGGGCCACCGAAGGGGGCCCCCTAAGAGGTTGGCCACCCTTAGTGCCACATGATGGCACAGACCCCAGAAGCGGTCTAGTGTCGGGGACCTTTCGGGTCCCCGCGTGACGTCACTTCCGTCGTGGGAGGGCGGGAGTGGGGGGGAGGTATTTATACCGTTGTCGCCTACCTTGCGCCCTCTTTGGTCCTGGTCGCGACGAGGACAGTCCCCCTCCTCCCGCCGTGCCGAGCTGCCGATCGCTGTTTTCCATCCCTACCACAAACCCGTCAATCAAGCAGCGGGGGGGTGCTTCATCTAATACTATTTGCTTTGTGTTGCAGGCGGAGTTACAGGGTGATCCAAAGGCTGGAAGGTACAGAAGGGTACCCTCTACAGGAGCACAGTAAGGGTGCGAAAGCCAATTATCCCCCAGGGAGGTCCTCGCGTGGGATCCTGGAGGAGCGACGGCGGTCCATTAGTCCTACGGGCGGTTGTGGACCTGAGCAACCGGGGGTTGCCTGCAACTCTCCACCCCCCGTAGTGGGGAGGGGTATGAGTAAAGGGTGGACTGGAGGTCCGTTGGTGGGAGAGGCTATCCCTTCCCCCAAATTGACAACACCCCCCACGGTTAATACCACTGGGGTTTATGGCTCATAATGACTCTTTCACTCATTTTTTCCTTTCTTTGAATGGCACTTAGTTTGTGGTCGAGAAGGTGTTTTTTCAGTGTTTATATGTTTACGCCGGTGATGGCTATTTTACTTTCGGTGGGGTTTTATCAGTTATTATAGGTTTAAACCTAAAACCAGACAGCCTACTTAAACCTCATATTATACCCGCTTAATGAAATGTTTAGAATGGAAAATGCCCATCTAGCAATGAATTAGGATATTGATACATTTATGAAAATTAATGTGCAAATATTTTCTGTGTTCCTACTGGATCATAGGAATGTCTTTAACTCATGCTAAAAGGACTATCTGTTAAAGATTGGAGGGATTTGTTAGCATGAGCTGAAAGCCATTTTGTATTTTGGCAGCATTTTAGTTAGCCATGTGCTCGCCATGTGCTGTTTCCCTCTTCAGAGCCTTGCACGTGCTCTGAAGGGCCCAGCTAGTAGAATGCACCTGCTTCTCTTATACAACTGTCAGGCTATTTTTGCTGCTGTATGGAGAAGTAACTCTCCTCCCACTTTGTTGAGCAAGCAGATCTTGCATGCCCATATTAAGCATTTTGCATGCTTACATGTGCCAGGACCTCCCCTTGGTCTTATACTGACTATGTAACCCTAAGCATATATAAGGCCCATGTTTTCTGTACTCCTTAGACTGCCTCATTCAGTTGCTAAGGCTTCTGTGAGACATAGCTTCCCTCATTTTATGTTATTAAAGATGTTACTTTTATATTACAGCTTCTGTGCCAATTTCTTCTTTGCTGCTTTAAAAGGACCAAATATCAGTGAGACCCCTGAGAAGGTTTCTATGTTCTTCACCTTCACTACACCCTCCCTTGATGGGAACACGCACAAAAAGGGGGGGCAATTTTGGAATGCAGAGTTCAAGATCGAGTGAGACAGAACCAAGTTCAAAACTTGCCAGACTGGATAATTGTGAGTAAAATTCCGAATTCGTAACCACAAAAAAAGTTTCAAAACCAAAGAGGGGCCGTATAGTGTCCAACACAAGTAATGTGTGGAAAGAAATATTAATGAAAAATCATGAGTCCAGTACGTGTTTATGAAGTAGAAAAAATGACGCTTAAATCCAACCGCGTATAGGCACAGTACGTTGCAACCGCCTCCAATAGGAAGTCATTGTTATCATCAGAGAACATTTCAGCCATCCAATTCAGTAATGGAAAGGAAAATACGTGTTCTTGAAATGCCGGAGCCTCTTGCACCATCAGACGACAACTCGGGTAATTTTTCAACATAACTGCATGCCAGGAAGCCATGTGTCGCCGCACATATATCCCAATTACCTAGGACTCCATGCATCTCTGCAAAGGCCATAATCCCGATGCCTGAACATTCTAACTCATGAGTAACTAAAGGACTCATCAGTTGGTCGCAATCCGGGTTAGGAGACACCATATTTCAGAGACACAAATCCAGAGCCCATTCAAAACAGTAATCCAAGCAATGGAAGACAGGCTGTACGTATGTAAAGAAGGAGAACTGGAACGATAATCCATATGCTGCTCTCAATGTAGCCAGAGGCAGCGTTCCATAGTAATCAAGCATCCGGTTGTGAAGCTGAAGATGCCGGGGCCGAATGTCTTGTCACACAGACGTTGCAGCAATTTCTGAGCAAGCAAATTAACAGCAGTACAGCGGCAGCCAGGGCAAGAATTAACGGTAAACCGCCAAAGAGGCTGGAAAAAATAGAGTGAAAAAATGACGGTATCACACCAAATATAGCTTGGAATGAGGTCACAGGGCCAGAACTTACAATTTTAAAAAAGTGCGCCAAGCTTGTGGTCGACGAGGTGTTGAAAATTTTGTGAATCAAAGCACAGAAATGCAAGGGGAGATCAGTATTCAAAAGGGCATGCACCTCGGTGCGAGTATTTGCCACATGAAGGACAAAAGTTTCACACGAAGAAGTAAGGGCGACTTCTTTCTGAGACAATAAAGCCCTTATTTGACTCATCTTGTTGAACTCTTCTTTCAAGGTCGGAATGGAAGGCCAGATGGATACATTGACCTTCCCATGTGGAGGAAGAAACAGCACATTCTTACAGCAGACTACACGTTGGGAGACAGTCACAATGTACGGAATCCCTGCCAGCATCCCACAGCAATCTTCATGATTTAAAAGCAAATAACTACCGTTTGCTAGCAACGTGAAAGTCGGCGTTATAGCCAGGGTGGGCGTACTCTTTAAAATGCAGGCTGAATTTATATTCTTGCAGACTAGTGAGTGATTAGGCGTGGAAGTGCACTCCACCATTTAAATAAACTTCTTTACCCTCCCTCAGGCACCTACAGGTAAATGGCAGAGACATACTTCATGGAGAAAAGCACTACCCAATGATTCATATCTACCTATAGCATAGTGTTTCATGCAAGCACTGAATTTGAACAGGGTAAAAGGGAATGTTTTAACCCATGAATTAACCAAACAGCTGAATTAGATTTGGCAACACAAAATGGTAAACGTTCCAATTTTTCAATATGCAAAAGTGAATATGTAGCATCCTTCATCTAATTAAATGGTAAAAATAGAGAGGACGTGTTCATCTAATCCCATGAAACTTTACCAGCTTTTAAAGATTGCAAAGTCCAGGCAAACTGCATAATGGAACGTAATTGATTTTGACCACGGTACAATACAGACACTTCATCTTGCACAATATCAACAACAGATTAAACAATATTATCTAAAGTGTAAATTTGGTAAGAAAGTGTGTTAATGCTATTATCTACAACTGCAAGCAGTTTTTTTTAAATTAGCTTGATCAATAGCTCTTAAACTAGAAGTAGCTTCAATCTGAGACCATTTCCAAAATTCATTATAAACAGCATATATCCATCTTTTGGATCTGCCTGCTGGAGGACCTTTTACAAAGTCATTCAAATCAACTTTGTCAGTCAATTTGGACACATTTAGCTTAACTGACACTAAGGTGGAATGGTTAAGCCAATTCTGGCATAACTTGCATACAGAATAGGTAGTGACAGAATGGGCGCTCTCAAAACGGGGATCCATCCCAACCTCTTGTAGCCGGGGGTCAGACCCAGAAAACGATGTTGGCATGAATCTGCACTTTTTTGCTATAATAACCAACTTTTGGAATCTAAGCTGGAAACATTAAATGAGGAATTCAGGATCAGGGACTTCAGGTCATCAAGGGACTTTTCAGTGTGATTGTACCATGTGGAATACTTACCCAAATCAGAAATGGAAGGGGCATTAAATTTTTTAGACGTAGCCAATCCAAAGCAAGTGGTTTGAGAAATAGCCGAATTCAAAAACAACATATGGATCAGGATGAGGCATGCATGATGCGACGCCTCAGTGCCTTGCACTTGCCATTTTTTAGAACCCCAAACGAATTTAAGATCTATAGTATCTTTCCACAGTTCATAGCCCCCTATAGCTAATTGATCGATAAAGGACTTCGAATACAATAATTTAGTGTGGAGGAGTCTAACTTTGGAAGAGGACTTAGCAGTCATCCTAAAATAAAATGCATCAGGATTGGATTGATTAAAATCAGTAAACTAGGTACATTTTTCAAAAGAGTTTTTGAGCTGCCTTCAACGGGAGCAGGACAATGCTCCCATTGTGTGTAATTAGTTACATTTCTAAATGTGTTTGCTTTATGCAGAAAATGGTTGCCATAATGTTGGTAGCAAAATAAGTCAGCATAATTTGCTGAGTCTAAATACAAATCTTCAGCATCAAAAGCAGCATAATATTTCAAATCAGAAAACAGAGCCTCTACAACTTGGACATCCCAATCATCAGAACGTATGTTTTGTTTTACAATATCCCCCATAGAAACAGGTATTACACGGGGGTCATTTATAACCTCTGTAGGGCTGTGGATCTGAAATTTCAGAGCATCCCACACAATCCCATCTAAGACAGGCCAAGCAGTGATATTCACAAAGTCTGGTCCCTCTTCATTATGTGTGATAAGGAGTGGGGTACCAAAGTTCCATCAATTAGTCTAATTGTAGATTTTTCTTTAACATAATGTCCGTTCACAAAGCAGAAATAATACACCACAAATCCAATTGACATGAATAAAAAAATTGAGAAAAGACCAGCCAAATATAAGTCCAAGGGGGTATCAAAAAATGCTTTTTAAACCAAACAGCAAAAATCTAAACTTTTGATGGGGACTTTGATGTGGCAGAGTCAGTGTCAAATGAAAAGCGTGACTGGTTAACTGCACTTGTTTGCAAATCAGGCATTGACAAATCTGTGGGGTAAGTATACTCCGTATCATCAAGGTGATCACCAGCCGTTGGATTCAATAAAGGATTCGTAACTGAAGGCATCTCGATGGCAACGTCAGGTCTGGTGGTACTCGCCAGAGCCAAAACAGAATTTCTCAGCATTGCTGGGCAAGAGACCGCAGGTGTCATACTAAGAAGAATCGTCCACTCACTGTAATTTGACATTGTCAATAGAGATGTACCTGTTTTCCTTGCGACTAAGAAGTGGAGATAAAATGACTGTTCTTGGGCCCTGCACGCCAAGTACAGGAACTGGTGCTCGATATGAGGGGCCGACCTACTTCTTGTTCTCCACCTTCTCACGGACCAGATCTCCAACTCGGGGTAGCCAGCCAACTACTGGAATCTGAAGTTCAGCATAAGTTGTGGAGGGCAAAAGTTCCTTTGCAAGACTGTCACAGGTCTTTTGTAGAGTCTGTAACACAGCACAATGATCATCTACGTCAAAGGGTGCGGCTGACGCCGCCATGTCTAGACCCTCAAGGTCCGGAACAAACATTTTGATGCCAAAGAGCATTTCGTATGGGGTCCGCCCACCCAGATAACTTCTAGGGAGATTGGGAGTATAGAGCTCAAATGGGTACACCGCTTTAGCACTCACCACAAAAACTACTGCCAGGCCCTGCATGGTGATGCCAAAGGCCGGCAAATGATTGCGAACGGCAACCCTACTATGTGGTGGGATCTCAATGTCAGCCATAGGGACACATAAAAAAACAAGTACAATGAAAAGAATTGTACCACAAATGGGTAGTAATCCAAAGAAGGAACCTTTTTAAATGATCAAGCTTGAATAAACCTCTGTATATATAGGAAGGTTAAACCGTCACCACCGTCAACCGGAAACAATAGTGAGGGTGTCGTGGACTGATATAAGCACTAATCGAGAGTCTCAAAATAAGACCACATCAGTAGGTGCGCCATGTTGCAGAGATTCTGCTCATATACAGATTCTGCTCATACACATTTTATTTCAGATTCTGTTCTTTGTGGTGTTCTGAGGGCTTGAGAGGCTTTCCCTCTCTGGTTCAGTGTTTCCATGTTGAGCTTCACGTCGGGTTCTTTTATCCTTATTATTGGCGCCGTGACGATGGCGGGTTCCCGGGAGTCTGAGCCCCCTATTTTCTGTGAATCCATGCTTCCAGCGAGTTTTGTTTCTGTTCTTTTTACTCCTAAGGAAATTGTTACAATCTTATTTTTTATCCCTGGACCTTCTTGCTTGTCCACTCCCACCTCTGTTCCTTTACTCTCGACTACTTGTGAAAATTTGGTCTGTGGGGACGTTATTTCTGATCCCTTTGGTCCGTGATCGTTGATGGGACTCTGCTTGTCGTATGAATTTGGTTCATCGCTGATGTTTCCTTGTTCCATCTCGGTGTCTGTTGCCGGTTTGTTTGCCTGTTGGAAGAAAGACTTTATGGTGGGTGTTTTATTTCTCCCTTTTCTGTTCATTTTCCGTCGTTGCTTCGATGTTTGCTTTCTGCCAAACCATTGGTCTCCTCCTTCTGAGTTGTTTAGCTGCTCTGTAGTGTTGCTCTGCAGCTGTTCTTCTTGTTGGGGCGAATCTAAGGTTCCCGCTTAATCTGGTCTCATGCTTTTGTTCCCTTGTTGTGTTTGTCCGTCCACAACACCCTCTCCTGTGTTCAATTCATACCTTTCTTTGGACTGAGCCTCTGTGCTATTTGTTTCCTTGGTTGTTTCAAAATGGTTCGGTGCCTCATTTTTTCGATTTGAGGTGTGACCCACACTTGTTATTTCTTTGCTTCCAATTGCCTTTGCTAATCCCTTTCTTACTTGTTGTTTGCATTCTTTATATCTGTTAGGAGATCACTCATTGCAGCCGGAAGGATGGCTAGTTTGTCTATAATCGAATAGCAGGTGGAACTTGGAGGAGAGCGCTGAGAGCCGCGCTCCCAGCGCGTTCACACTAGGGGGCCGTGATGAGTGCCACGTTAGGATCGCCACTCCAAACTTTTCTAAAAAAAAATGGTCCACTGCCATTAATGTATTTTTGCCCCAAGGGATGCCAATTCTTGAATGTTTTTATTAATCGTTATGAAGGGAGGCCGCGTGGTCCCCTTCCCTTGTCCACTTCTTCCCCCGGGCACCCCATCCCCCAGAGCCTGGCCTCTTCGTTGGGGACCGTGGGGGCAGCCCCAATGCCCCCAACGTCCTGCTGGCTCCCCGCCTCCTTCAGGAACTGGCATTGCTTTTGGGCAAGGGCAGCTGCTAACATGCAGCTCCCCTTGCCCAAAAGCAATCCTGCTTTGCTTCATTGAAGCGAGAGCAGATTTTCCTTGTCTGGCTTCAATGAAGCAAAGTAGAGTTTGCTATGACAGGGCGGGAGTCATGCTCCCGCCTTGCCATAGCAAACAGCAATGTCCCGGGGGTGGGTATTCTAGGACATTGCATGAGCTGGCACTGCGGGGTGGAGGTCCCCAGGGCCCTCTAGTTTCAAAGCCCCAGGGAGTAGGTGGTTCCCGGGGCTTTGGGTGGCCCACGAGGCCCTCCTGCATATTTAATTAAAGCCGGCGGTCCATGGTGCTTTGGAGGGCCTCAGAGGCCCCCACTAATTACAAAACAAGCCCCGCAGGTCCCCGCAATATAATTAAAAGATTGCCCCTGAAATCTGGCCAATACTTTGGCTCATTTAAATGAAATAGGGGAGCCCGCTCATTTAAAAAAAAAAAAATTAATCCGGAATTGTGCACCCAGCATGCATGCAAACGTTTTTTTTTTTAATTGGGCCTGAAGGTCCTTGTGGGACCCTGTGAGCAGGCCTAGGGGGTCAGGGTGTTTCTAGACTGCCCCCTTTTCTTCTTTTTGAATCTTTTTTTGACTGTTTTCTTGTGACTCAGTTCGATCGAGTCACAAGATGGCTGCCAACACTTCCTGGGTTGGAGTTTTGGCACCCAATCACAGTGAAGCTCATGGCCGTGGCAGCCAATCACAGTGAAGCTCGTGGTCGGGAGGGAAAGCAAACCCACCACTGCCACAGATATCAAAACTTTTAGTTTTTTAATTTCTCAGCAACTACTTAACGGATTTACACCATTTAAAAAAAAAACAAGTCGCTTTCTGAATCAAGCACTACCTTCCTGCCATTACGGCCGTTACGGCTCGGTAGACCATTTGGAGTACCGACGGAGAGAGCGGTGCTTCTTCTCCCTGAGCCGCAGCCAGGTGAGGTGAGGCCGTACACTCCTGCAAACTAGTGGCTGAGTAATCCACATACAGGAGGAGTGACCAGACACCTAGGAGTCCAGGTGAAACGATTTATTGATTTTATTTTATAAATTTTTCACACTGAACTGTTCTATTGCAGTAGCAATTATTGATAAAGGTCCTGACGAATGAAGAGGATAGTAGTGTCCTGATTTACTGCTGAAACATGTTGACCATATAATCATAGTGGCAGATATTTGTTATAGCTGCCATTCTTTTGCACTATTTTTAATCTTTGGCAATTGAGCGATAAAAATAAACTCATGTTTCTCTCACTTACCCAATTTGAATTCACCAATTACTTCACATTTTTCACGCACTGCGATTTTTTCCTTTTTTACCGATCATTTGACACCATTACTTAACATCTTTAAAGTGATCCCGTGCTTCATAATTAGATGCAGGACGTGTCCATCTAGTCCTAGTAAACATCTTTTATGATTAACGATGGGAAAGTTGTAAGGAAGCCCAGATGATGACTAGGGCGGTCTTGAATGGTGACTGATGGGTATCTTATTTATAAGGTGACCTTCTGATGCATTTACACATTTGATTTGTTGGTTTAGGTCTCATTAAGGTAGATTTGCTGTTGACAGACTCGTGGACACTCTGTGTATATTATGTTGATTATTGGGGGTTGTGTCCATGCTAGGTCTATAAATATGCCCTAGGACCCTCCACTATCGGTTTGTGTTTCAGTGATGTCACTGACCATGTTATGAAGGATGTAATATGTGACGTCATGAGCAGTGCATTGCGGGGGCACGAATTACAGTTAGCTCAACTACCTATAAAAGCCAATTTCTCAGGTTTTGTTTGAGTGAAATGTCCAACTAACTATAATGTCCCTAAAACCCGTGTTTTTTTTCTGTCAATTTCAAAGGTTTTTTAAATGCTAATTTCTAACTATAATATCCCTGAAACCTATGGTTATTTCAGGGAATTTTTAATGGTTTTTTAAATGCTAATTTCTAACTATAACGTCCCTGAACCCTATGCTTTTTTCAGTGAATTTCTACGGTTTTTTTAAATGCTAATTCCTAACTATAAAGTCCCAGAATCCTATGGTTTTTTTCAGGGAATTTCTAAGGTTTTTTTAGATGCTAATTTCTAACTATGCCTACAGAGGTAGGACATGTGCAGAAAGAGGAAGAAGGGTGCAGAAAGAAGAAAGAGCAGTGTAGAAAGAACCAACAGAGGTGCAAAAGACGCAAAAGAGGTGCAGAAACAAGCAAGAGAATTGCAGAAAGAGGCAAGAGAAGTGCAGAAAGAAGCAACAGAGGTGTGGAAAGAAGCAAGAGAAGTACAGAAAGAGGCAAGTGAGGTATAGAATGAAGCAATAGAGGTGCAGGAAATGGCAAGAGAACAGCAAAAATGCAAGAGGGATGCAAAAAGTGGAAGAAGGGTACAGAAAAAAGCAAGAAAGGTACAGAAAGAAGCAAGAGAAGTGCAGAAAGAAGTAAGAGCGGTGCAGAAAGATGGAAGACAAATGCAGAAAGATAATAGGGGTACATAAAGAAGCAGGAGAGGTGCAGAAAGAGGCAGGAGAACTGCAGAAAAATGTAAGAGAGGTGCAGAAAGAGGAAGGAGAGGTACACAAAGAAGGAAGAGATGTACAGAAAGAGGCAGGAAGCAAGATGAGTCCAGAAAGAAGCAACAGATTTGCAGAAAGAGGCAAGAGGGGTTAAGAAAGAGGCAAGAGAAGTGCAGAAAGAAGAAGAAAGAGGCAAACGAGGTGCAGAAACAGGCAGGAAAGGTGCAGAAAGAGGGAACAGGGGCACAGAAAGAGACAAGAGAGACACAGAAATTTGCAAAAGAGGTACAGATAGCAGCAAGAGCAGTGCAGAAGGAATCAACAGAGGTGTAGAAAGAGACATGAGAGGTGCAGAAAGAAAGAAGAGCAGTGCAGAAAGGAACAACAGGGGTGCTGAAAGAGACAAGAAGGGTGCAGAAAAAGGCAAGAGAAATGCAGAAAGAAGCAACAGGATTGCAGAAAGAGTCAATAGAGGTGCAGAAAGAGTCAATAGAGGTACAGAAAGAGGCAGGAGAGATGCAGAAAGAAGAAAAAGAGGAGCAGAAATAGACAAGAGAGGTGCAAAAATAAGAGAGTGGGATTGAGAAAGAGGCAAGAGAAGAGCAGAAAGTGGCAAGTGAGGTGCAGAAAGAGGCAACAGATGTATAGAATGAGGCAAGATAAGTATAGAGAGAGGCAAGAGAAGTGCAGAAAGAGGCATTTGAGGTGCAGAAAGAGGCAAGAGGGGTATGGAAAGAGGCTTGAGAACTGCAGAAAGAGGCAAGAGAAGTGCAGAAAGATGCATTTGAGGTACAGACAGAAAGAGGCAAAAGGGTATGGAAAGAGGCTTGAGAACTGCAGAAAGAGCCAAGAGAAGTGCAGAAAGAGGCAAGAAAGGTGCAGAAGGAAGAGAGTAAGGTGAAGAAAGAGACAAGTGAGGTGCAGAAAAAGGCAAGAGGGGTACAGAAAGAGGCGAGGCAACTGCAGAAACAGGCAAGAGAAATGCACAAAGAGGCAAGAGAGGTACAGAAAGAGGCAAGAGAGGAGCAGAAAGAAGCAAGAAGAATGCAGAAAGAGGCAAGAGAGGCACAGAAAGAAGAAACGTTTGTGCACCCTTAGTACCAGTTTAACACCCACATTTTGCAATAAGTAACACTTGACCATTCCAGCTTTGCAAATGGCCTTCCACCACACTGTAACACATGACGCTGCATTTTTTGGAACATTTGAGCCGTTTGAGCTAGAAACAAGGCTTTTCTTGTTCGAATCTGTAGATTAGGCCGCAGATGATGGAATGTTTGGCAAATGCGGAAAAGGTTTAAATATGTGAAAATTGGTGCAGCTGAAAAGTCACATAATTCCAGTGGCCCAGCTTATACTTCCGAGTAGGTCCAGAAGTGCTCCTCAGTTGTTCCTTCTTTTTTTGTCTCTCATTGAGTTCATAGTTTAGCTTCTATGGAAACGAAGAAGACTAAACCTGAGGTTACCACTCCACAACACAGATTACAATACCACATAATTACTCTCCAAAACACATAATCCCACTCCACATAATTCCTATACACTAAATACCACATACTTTCTATTTACATAATTTCACTGCACAACATACCACATAATTCCACTACACACAACGTACATCCAGTCTATATCAAAAAACATTAGAAAAAATCTTTTACATTTACAACGCCAATAGCTCTAACTCTTGCAAAGGTGAGACATATTACCTTACAAATGCTTCTTTAATTGGTAGTTGCATTTGGAGAATGGTGTAGAAAGGGGACTGGGCCTCCAACTAGTGCTCAAGAATTCCACTGCGTAGGACTTACAGGAGGTACCAGGAGGGCTTCTTGGCCCCCAAAGTCCCTCAGGAGTAAAGTGAACTTTATCCCCAACCAGTACTGTGCCAGGAGGTACGTTTGCAGAGTGATGGAGAAAGGGGGCATGGCCTCTGAAGACCTCTTAGCAATCCCACTGTGTGGAACTTAGTGTAGGTATTGGGAGATGTAGTTGGCCCCGAAGGACAACCTTGGGGGCAAACTACCCCTCCTATTATCGCCAGTTAGTCCCACACTATAGGAATGCTAAGTTGTCATAGCAGGCCATGCCCCCTTTCCCCACCACTCTGCAAACGCACTCCCTGGTGCACTCTTGGATGGGATTACAGTCCCCTTCACTGCTGGGGTTGTTAGGGGCCAACTAGCCTGCCTGATACCTTCAGTATGCCCCAGATACTGGATTGCTGATCGGTAGATACAGGCCACCGCCCCCTTTGTCCACCACTCTGCAAATGCACCTCCTGGCATGCTCTTGGTTGAGGGATGACGTCTCCTTTCCTCCTGAGGGTCTTTGGGGGCTAACTATCCCTCCTGTTACCTCCAGTAGGCTCCCTACAGCTGGTTTGCTGAGAGTGGTCTGAGGCCATGCCTCCTTTATATACCACTCTGCAAAGGTGCCTCCTGGTGCACTGCTGCTTGGGGGATGAAGTCCACTTGTGGCCTGAGGTCCTCAGGATACAAGAGGACCTAATCACCCCACCAGCAGTGTGCCAAGAGGCGTGTTTGCAGAGTGGTGTAAAAAGGGGCGTGGCCTCAGACCACTTCTCAAAAATCTCACTCTGTTGGGCTGACTGGATGTACCTGGTGGGCTAGATGGTCCCCAGGGATCCTCAGGTATGAAGGGAACTTAATCCCCCAACTTAGAAAGTGACAGAGCCTCATGACCACCCTCAGAGGCACTCTCATCTACAGACCCCCGGGACCACGCACTCAATTCTGCGAAGCCATCGCAGACTTCATCAGCCCGCACGCCCTCACCTCCTCAGACTACATCCTCCTAGGGGACCTCAACTTCCACCTGGAGAACAACAAGGCCTGCAACACCGCCGCCCTGCTGGACAACCTCGCCAACCTCGGACTCAAGCAACTGGTGAACACCCCCACCCATTACACCGGCCACACGCTTGACCCCGTCTTCTCCTCCAGCAAGCACATCTCCTTCAGCCACTCCACCGGACTACACAGGACAGACCACAGCTGCGTCCACTTCAACTTCAGGAGAACCACGACCCACCACCACCCGCAACAAGTTCCCCGCAGAAGCTGGAGCAAGATCACCACCGACCAGCTCACCACCACCCTCAGCCAGAACCCACCCACCAACACGACGGACCCCGACGAAGCAGCCCGCAACCTCACACTATGGCTCCCCGACTGCGCAGACGAACTCGCACCACTGAAGAACCCTCCCAGCAGACCCGGCAGCAGGAAAGCCTTGTGGTTTACCACTGACCTCAAAAACTCCAAGAAAACCTGTTGCATTTTCGAGAAAGCCTGGCACCATGACCAGACAACAGAACACATGACTGCCCTCAAGAACGCCACCCGCAAACACCACCAGCTGATCCGCACCACCAAGAAGACAGCATTCAAAGAAAGACTGGACAACAACACCCACAACAGCAAGGAGCTCTTCATCATCGTCAAAGAGCTCTCAAATCCCAGCGCCTGCAACACCGACATCACTCCCTCGCAAGACCTCTGCGACTCTCTCGCCTCGTTCTTCCACCGCAAGATCGCCGACATCCACAACAGCTTCGGCGCACAAACCACGCACCCAACCGTCGAACCAGCGCCCCCAACCACCACCCTCTGCAACTGGACCCCGGTCAGCACTGAAGACACCACCCGCACGATGAACACCATCCACTCCGGCTCCCCTACCGACCCATGCCCACACCACATCTTCAACAAAGCCGACTCCATCATCGCACCCCAACTCCGGAACATCATCAACAGCTCCTTCGCATCCACCACCTTCCCGGAGAGCTGGAAACACGCCGAGCTGAGCGCCCTCCTCAAGAAACCCACCGCGGACCCCACGGACCTGAAGAACTTCCGCCCCATCTCGCTCTTTCCCTTTCCAGCCAAAGTCATTGAGAAGACCGTCAACAGACAACTCTCTGCCTTCCTCGAGACCAACGGATTCCTCGACCCATCACAGTCTGGCTTCTGAGCAAACCACAGCACTGAGACCGCCCTCATCGCAGCCACCGACGACATCAGGTCCCTGCTCGACAACGGGGAAATGGCTGCCCTCATCCTCCTAGACCTCTCAGCAGCCTTCGACACCGTCTGACACCGCACCCTGATACAGCGCCTCAGCAACACCGGAATCCAAGGAGCGGCCCTGGAGGGGATCATCTCATTCCTCCCCGGAAGAACCCGAGAGTCTGCCTCCCCCGTTCCGATCTGCGGCCACCGAAGTCATCTGCGGCATCCCGCAAGGTTCCTCACTCAGCCCAACCCTCTTCAACGTCTACATGAGCCCTCTCGCAGCCATCGCCCGGCGACACAACCTCAACATCATCTCCTACGCCGACGACACCCAGCTGATCCTCTCCCTCTTTTTTTTTTTTTTTTATTGAAAGTTCATGACAATATAATATTTCTATACATAACAAAGACATATTGGCACAGAAATATAAATATATATGCATACAGAATGATAAATACACGTAATAAGATCACAACTTGTTAGAAAGATGTTAAAACAAGTTAAAACAAAAGAGTGTGGGCTTATATACAGTGAATATGTTAAGAATATCAGGAGTATCTACATGGGTGTTAGAAACTATTGACCCCCAGTTTTTGACCGCCTCCAAGATGCCACGGGCGACCAAATCCTTAGTCCCATATCCCTGGATTTCACTCCCTTCAGTGCATACAGCTCCGACTCGATGTTATGAATCCCGAGCAGCCTACAGATCCACATTTGAAAGGTTGGGGCCCCAATGTCCTTCCATGCAGCAGCAATTAATATTCTAAAAACAGCTGTTGCTATAAAAACAAGTGCCTCAGACTCTATACTTAAACCTAATTTGGCATCACACCCAATTATTAAAAGTGTAGGGGATAGGTCTATCCTGACAGCTAGCAGCCCCTCTAAAAACTTTTCAATTTCGTTTTTAATTGGCCCTAGTTTTTCGCAGCTACAAAACATATGAAGTAGATCAGCAGGACCATTACCACATCTAGGGCAGTTGTTATCCGCTCTCTTTCCCCACTCAAACAGTTTTGCCGGTGTATAATATAAGTTGAAAAGTGTTTTAAAGTGCTGTGCTCTTAAGTTTGAGGATCGTAGGAACCTTTTATCCATAAGAATGGCTCTGTCTAAATCGATATCAGAATCTCTCAATTTTCCAACCCAGGTAGCCTCTGTCTTAAGCATATCATCTGGTAGCGTCCCCAAGAATAATCCATACATTTTCCTTATGCGGCGACCACCTCCCTTCATGTAATCTAATAGTGTACAGTCTTTTGATATGTTTATGGTGGGTCTTTTTGATTTAATTGTTTTAGTCAATTGTATGTATTTAAACTCTTGGGAGCCTTGAAGTGAGTATCGTGACTTGAGAAGATCAAGGGGCCTCAGAGCATCCTTTATCATCACTTGACCTAATGTGGTGATTCCCTGTCTTTCCCAATGTCTCCAGGGACCGTCTCTACTTAAGTGCGGGAATAGCCCTGATTTCCAGAGTGGAGTATGTTTGTTAAACTTCGGGATGCTCTGGTTCTTCTGTATGGCCAACCATACAATCCGAATATCTTCCAGTATTTTATAGCCTGATGCCATGAAAAAACGTTTATCATAGTTCCTTAGCAATGCCCCATGTGCTTCGTTCCCTAGTGCCAGCTGGTATATAGATGGGATACCACGCTGGCAGTGTATCGTGTCAACAGGAAAAAAGAGTATAGCCATATCTGTGAGGAGACAAGACCAGTTATATAATTTTAGATTAGGTATACCTAATCCACCCTGTCTCTGGGGTAGAGACATAAATTTAATTGATCTCCTCACCTTACCATATTGCCAGACGAAGTTCATAAAAATTGCCTCCATTTCCTTGATCAATATGTCATCTATTTTAAAGGGGATGGACCTAAATTTATATAAGATCTTCAGGAACATTGTCATTTTAATGACATTGACCCTGCCTATAATTGATAGATGGAGGGTGTCGATTCTTTTTAAGTCCTGTTTCATTTTTCCCAGTAGTGGTGAAAAATTATCTTTAATGATTTCCTTTGTCTGGGCATTGATTGTAATTCCTAAATAGACTACTGAATCCACATATCTATCATCCAGTTTGACTGTATTTCTTGAGCATAATACCTGTGTTTTAGCCACATTAAGTCGATATCCGGATACCCTCCCGAAATCCGAAGCAATACTGATTATTTCCCTCATGGCACTAGCGGGATCAATGGTGGTGATAGCTATGTCGTCCGCGTATGCGAGGATTTTAGTTTCAAATCCATTGGTAACGATTGGCTTTATGTTGATATTGCTCTTAATATGACAAATCAGGGGATCTATATACAGTGCAAATAGGATGGGTGAGCACGGACACCCTTGTCTCGTCCCTCTTGAAATATGGATCTTGTTGGAGCCTTCGCCCATTAGCTGAATACTAGCAGTTGGATTGTAGTACATGGCCTTGATTGCCTGCAGGAATCTAGGGCCAAATCCTTTGCCAGCCATCACTTTCCAGAGGAAGCTCCACCTGACACGATCAAACGCCTTCTCTGCGTCGAGGAGGATCATCGCGATCCCCCCTCCCCCGCAGCATGCATGTCGAACAGAGTTATAGCTCTTTTAATATGGTCAGTGGTACCCCTATCAGGGATAAAGCCATGCTGCCAGGGAGAGACGAGGCCCGCGATAATCCTCCCCAACCGTGTGGCCAGTGTTTTAGCATATAGTTTGTTGTCGCTGTTTATTAGCGATATGGGCCGATATGAGCCGGGACTTTCCTTCGATTTGCCCTTTTTGTGGAAAACCACTATGTTGGTTTTAGTCCAGGATTCTGGTATAGTACCTGTATTAATAACCCTGTTGAATAGGTCTAACAGAAGAGGTGCCGTTTCTTCCCTCAGGTATTTATAGACCTCCAGAGGTATGGCATCAGGCCCTGCTGCCTTACCTGCAGATAAATCTTTTAGTGCCTGAAGAAGCTCGTCCATAGTAATATTCTGCTCTAAGGATTCCCTCTCGTTAGATGTCAGTTTGATGCCTGTATCCTGCCAATTTGTGCCCGAGTAGACTATATCCGTATCCTCCTTATAGAGATCCTGATAAAACCTCCTGAAGACTTCCAGAATTTCAGTTGGCTTTTTATAAGTCTGCTCACCTTCTTTAATTTCAGTAATAATGTTTTTTGATGTGGCTTGTCTTATCCGTAGCGCTAGAGCCCTGCCTGCATTCTCGCCTGTTTCATACATACCAGCTCTACGGGTCTGATACTCTGTTGCAGCTTTCTTTGCCAATTGCCGTTGGATATCTGCCTTTATGCTGTTTAATCTTTCTAGGCTCTGAGTTCCCTGGATCCCGTGGCATACATCTCTCCTATGTTGTTCCTCTGCCTCCGCCAATTTAGCCAGAAGACGCTCTCTATCTTCCTTAACTTTTTTCCACAGCTGCCCAGCGAAGCAGATTGTCTCCCCTCTCAGACCAGCCTTAAAACTATCCCAAACCATGCCCCGGGATGCACTATATCTATTTGCATCAAAGAAAGACTGGGACCAGCCCTTTATATGCGCTATATAATTGCTATCCGCTAAAAGTTTTCTATCAAAGGTCCAGGGTCTGGTTTTTTCCCTTGGTTTATTAACAGATATGTTCAAGACAAGGGGATTATGATCCGATATTAACATAGGGAGCATTGAAATTTCGACATTACTAAGATGTGTAGCTGAAATTAAAAAATAATCCAATTTTGTATGTTTATTAAATGGGTGTGAGAAGTATGTAAACCCGGGTTCATCTTTCTTTTGGTTGCCCCAGACATCCTTCAACCCATAAGAATGGATTATGGAGGATACCGCCCTGAACACCTGGGGCTTGCGGCCACTATATGGGGTGTTGCCTGTAAAATCGGCTGAGATGTTAAGATCACCACACATTACTATGGGTGATGGCCAATTAATAAGTTCCCTCTCAATGTGATCCATCACCCCCGGGTCATCCAGATTAGATCCGTAAACTGAGCATAGAGTAATGCCTAGTTTCAATTCGCGTATTGCCCATCTGCCCAGTGGATCAGCTTTTGATTTTTTGACTCATCCCAGACCTACCCGGCCTATAATAGCTACCCCCTTTACAGTTGAAGTCTGTGAGGAACAAGATAAAATTTCATAGCCCCTTATATTCAACCAATGTTTCTTTTTCCAGGGTAGGTGAGTCTCTTGCAAACACACGATATCGGCCCTGATTAGTTTAACATATTCCTCAAACTTTTCCCTCTTTTTCCAATCATTCAGCCCTCCTATGTTGAGGCTAATTAGCTTAATCCTTGACATACCCCTGGAGAGAAAAAAGCCAACATACTAACCAATCACATTTTATCCTAAATCTAGCATCGATATGCATAAACAATTTGAGCATCTCAGTTATATTAGTAAACATATTTATTGCATGAACTTTCTTTTTACTTCTTTTTCCCCCTTTGATGCACCCCCCCCACTCCCTCGAGACTTCCCCCCCTCCCAACCCCCCTGACCCCAACCCACTCCCAGATGAGGCGCGCAGACTAGGTCTGTGCGTGTGATGGGTGCAGCCCAGCAGCGGACACAGTGCAATCTATATGTCAGACCTCAGCCTCGACCTTTGTGTGTAACCGTAAACCTCCATATCGTGATGCCCTTACCTCTGTGGAATTCAAACTTAAACTAAACTTAGACTAAGGCTTCACTCAATGTCAAAAATGTAAGGCCTTAGCCCTTATTGGCTTATATAGGTCATATAACATGCTATAATGAGTCTAGAAACTCCTGAGCCTTGATTTCCGAGGAGAAATACATGGTCTTGCCTAGATGAATTACTTTTAACTGAGCGGGATTGATGAGATAAACCTGCACTCTTTTGTCTTGGAAGGGCTTGATTAATTGTCTTAATCTCCAGCGCCGTTCAACGGTGGAGTGGCAGAAATCCGGCCTTACGAAGAAGGACCCTCCTTCAAAGGTTCTTTTGGCGTCTGGCCGCGCTTTCTCTGATATGGACTGACGGAGAAGAAAGTTACCTATATAGATTAGAATCGCTCTAGGCTTATCGCCCTCTCTGGCATTTTGTCTCAGTTTGAAGGGTGTCCTATGTGCTCTCTGAATTTCTGTGGTCCAGTTCCAACCGGCGATGTCTGGGAAGGCTTTCTCGAAGGTTCTGACAGTAAACATTTTGACATCCTGCCCCTCAATCCCTTCCCGGATACCAAGGACCCTAAGGTTGTTCCTTCTTTGCCTGTTTTCTAAGGCCTCCAGCTTCCACTGGACATCAATTGCTTGGGCTCCCAGCGTTTCCACCTTATTTGTGGCTGCAGCAGCCTCTGCTTCAGTGGCAACTACCCTCTCCTCTAGATTTGAGACCCTATCTCCAACACTCACCCAAGCTTTCGAAAGCTTTCTAACCACTGCTTTCATCTTTCTCATCGCAGCTTGGGATTTAAGGCTGTCTGAACGAGTCTCTTCTCTGTGCGCTGTTATTCCTTGGTGAATTGATTCCATCATTGCCATCATTGACAGCTGCGTAGTCTCGTGATGCCGTGCGTTACCCATGTCCAAATTAGAGCTCCCTTGTAGAGATGTTGTAGGAGAGTGATCCCAGGTTAGTGCTGTTTGGTCCTTTGAGGGGGGACATTTTTGATAGTAGTTGATGGTAAACCTGTCTCACCGTCACTCTCAGTTTCCGGGTTACTGCCATCGATATCTCAGCTATGGGGCTCGTCATCCTCCGACCAGTTAGCCTCCTCTGTAACTGAAAAGAAACATTCGCTGGAGGTCTCCTTTTCCCTTTCGCTGTGAATAACCCCGGAATAGGTTGCATTTGCATTTGCTTTTACATTGACAATTAGACCCCCAGGTTCATCCAGGACCGTGACAGATGTGGCACTCTCTTTAAATATTTCGACTATTGTTGACCCCCCTTGAACGTCCCCACTGTTAGTTGATGGGAGTACGGGATTAAGTTGTACTGTCACTTCCGTTGAAGGGTCCATCGCATCTTTTGAGAGTATAGGGGTTATGATCTCGCTATAGTCAACACCACCGGTCTCGCCAACCCCCAGAGATACAGCAGTTAGGAATTCTGGTTGCGTCATCAGAATCTTGTCCCCGCCTGAGACAACACCCATGACTCCGACCTCCTGACATGACTGAAGCAACTGTGTTTGAGGATGAGACTGTTGTTGAGGGTGTGGGATTGATTGTGCTGCTGATTGTGATGCAGGGTCTATGTCAGTATCGGTTGCATACTCATCAGCTGCAGTAGTAGCCGGTAGTGGCGATGCCGGTAATGCTACAGTGGGTGTCTCAGGTAACACAGGTAGCACAGGTAACACAGGTGACCCAGGTAACACAGAGACCGACGCTGTAGCCGGTTCCAATTCCTTCAGTTTTTTTTTCCTTTCATTACGATTCAGCAGCTCTACCACACTAACAGTCGCGGTGGCTGTAGCTTGTCGGGTTCTAGCTGAAGGAGGACGCATCTCTTTAGGGGTATTCTGCCCTGTTGGCGGTTGCGGCTTAGCCCGCCCAGATTCCGCTTCTGATGCTGCTCCCTCCATGCCGGCGTTCATCGCAGACACCGTGCTTATGGAGCTATCTGCATTGCCTGTCACAGAGACACCGTCAGTCATGACTTTCTTTTTTTAGGGCGGCTTGTCCCCGGTGTTAGTTTTAGGAGCCATAGGTAGAGCAAGCAGTATATGCAGAGAGAACCTCTGCCTCACCTTAACTGGACCCCCGTAGCTCCAAACCTCCCAGCGTCCTGGCACCGGCCTGTCGGGTCTGTCGGGTCTGTCGGGTCTACAGCTGCTGCCTCCGCTCCGCTCACCAGGTCTCGCCGGCCTTGTATGGCTCCGCCTCCAGACTCCGCAAACTCCGCGAGCTCTGCTGGGGCTGTGAGCCAGCCCGACTCTCAGCAAGACCGAAGCCAAGAGCCTCTGCCGACCCGTGGGGAACAGCCCGCTATGAGGACCGCTCAGAAACAGCATCAGCTTTGCATTGAATTACAGCAGGGTAAACATCCAGGTAATCTGGCCGCCGTTGTGCCGTTACGCTGCTTTACTGCCTCGCTGCTTGCGGCTACTTGTGGCTGGGCGTCTGTCTCCGTGCGGTGGCTGTATGACTCCCCCTCGCTCTGCTCACTTAGTGCACCATGTACCTGGCAGACCATGTAGCTTCATATCGCTACTTTCTTTTGGTGAACAGGAGATACTGGAATGAAAAAAGAGCCTGGGTGCCGAGGTTACATCAGGTTACATCAGACTGTATCTGTGCTGTGTCCGATGCTGCCGCTCAGCCGCTTCTCACGGCCGCCATCTTGCCTCCTCCAGCTGATCCTCTCCCTCACTAACGACCCCACCACCGCCAAAGCCAACCTCCAGGAAGGAATGAGAGACGTCGCAGAATGGATGAAGATCAGCCGCCTGAAACTGAACTCAGACAAGACGGAAGTCCTCATCCTCGGACCATCTCCCTCCGTGTGGGAGGACTCCGGGTGGCCCCCTGCCCTGGGCAGTGCACCCAAACCTACGGACCATGCACGCAACCTGGGCTTCATCCTGGACTCCTCCCTCACGATGACCAAGCAAGTGAACGCAGTCTCATCATCCTGCTTCAACACCCTGCGCATGCTCCGAAAGATCTTCCGATGGATCCCCACAGAAACCAGGAAGACAGTCACCCAGGCCCTCGTCACCAGCCGTCTGGACTACGGGAACACCCTCTACGCTGGAACCACAGCCAAACTCCAGAAAAGACTTCAGCGCATACAGAACGCCTCAGCACGACTCATCCTGGACATCCCTCGCCGTAGCCACATCTCTACCCACCTGAGAGAGGTGTGGCTCACTGGTTAGAGGCGGCAGACCTGTAAGCAGAGAACGGCCCGGGACCAGGGTTCAATTCCCGACGCGGCAGGGTCAACGGACTCGATATTTCTCGCCTCAGTGCCTACTCTAACCAGGGAACACACTCGGTAACTCTGGGCATTAAGCTTGCCTCATCTCTACAACGGCCCCCACAGACGCCGGGGATGCCTGGTTTCACCCTGGAGATACCCAGAAAGGGACCATCTCACAGGGAAAACCAGGACGAGTTCCCCAGCGGTCTACAGCGCCAGGACACTCGGGTAGAGTAACAGTGCGCTTTACAAGTATCCCACATTTACATTTACAGAGACCTGCACTGGCTCCCCGTCAACAAGAGGATCACGTTCAGACTCCTCACCCACGCACACAAGGCTCTCCAAGACATGGGCCTGAAGTACCTCAACAGCCGCCTCACTTTCTACACACCCACCCGCCAGCTCCGATCCGCCAGCCTCGTCCTCGCCTCCGTCCCACGAATTCGGAAATCCACCGTCGGAGGAAGATCCTTCTCCTACCTGGCAGCCAAGACATGGAACTCCCTCACCACTCACCTACGGCTAACCCTGGATCACCTCTCCTTCAGGAAACAACTCAAGACCTGACTGTTCAAGAAATAGCGTCTCTTCCCCCCCCCCTCAGCGCCTTGAGACCCTTACGGGTGAGTAGGGCGCTATACAAATTCTTGTGATTGATTGACAGAGGGTGCATTTGCAGAGTGGTACAGGGAGGGGGAGGGGCCTGCGGCGAGATGCCAACTTTTCATTTTAAAATTATTTTTAGAGAGGGGCTGTGTGCCCCTCCACCCCCCCCACCCCCACCCTGCTTTTAGTATTTTTTGGTCCCTGGGGACCCCATCGCCATGGGCCTGAGCATTCTTTTAAAAATAACAGGACGGGAAGGGGGGCGCGTTGCCTCCCTTCCATGGGCCATTATTGGCCCTGGGGCCTTGCCAGCATTTAATTTTTTTTTTATTTTGGATGAAGGCAGCATGACTCCCCTCCTCAGGTCAATATAGGCCCGGGACCCCATCCCCCAGGGCATTGCCACTTTTAAAAAAAAAGCAAAGAGTACGGAAGGGGGGCGCGTGGCCTCCCTTCCCCATGCCACTTCTAGCCCCGGAAAGCCCATCCCTCAGGGCCTGGCCAGCCTAGATTTTTTTAGGGGGGTCTGCTGCGTGACCCCCCGCTTATGGCCAATTATGGCCAATCGGATCCTATTCCCTGGCAAATAAAGGGGAGGGGCTAAATGGCCCCACTCATGGCCATTTCTGACTAGAGGACCCCATCCTCCATGGTGGACCCTCAAGTTGGGGACTGTGGGGGGAGCCCCAATGTGGGTTCCGGCATTGCTTTGGGCAAGGGGAGCTGCTAACATGCATTTCTCCTTGCCCAAAAGCAATTCTGCTTTGCTTCTTAGAAACGAGAGCAGGTTTCCTACTCTTGCTTCCAAAAAGCAAAGCAGTGTTTGCAATGGCAGAGTGGGAGCTGTGCTCTCGTCCTGCCATAGCAAATGGCAATGTACCGAGGGTGGGCACCTCAGGACATTGCAGCATCTGGCCCTGTGGGGTGGGAGTCCCCAGGGCCATCTTGGGTTCCAGGAGGGGGGCAGCACGGCCCCCCTCCCTACATTTGCACAACCCCAGGGTGGTGGTGTTCCCCAGGGTCGGGGTCCGCAACGGACCCTGATCTTTCATTAATAAGTGCCCTGGGAGGTGGTGGTCCCTGGGCAGTGTGGGAGGGCTTGAGCCCCCCACACAGACTTTTTAATTGTAGGCCCAGGGAGGGGGTGGTCCCCAGGGCTGTGGGGGACCTACCTACCTAGTTTCCATAGGAAAAGCATTCATTGATTTGCTAATAACTTTGGCGTCGTTAGATGAATCTTTGCGAAATTCTCCTAATAAAAAGTCTATCCACGTCAGCTCCTATACTAAAAGTGTGGGGGTGATTCGTCAAGTGGGGGTGAGAAAAAAGGGGGGTCCCAAAAAGTATTTTCTCCATGTTAATTTCCATAGGATAATTTAGCCAAGGCGACAGCCCGAACTGCTGAACGACATTATACCAAATTTTGCAAAAAGGTAGTGCTTGGTTCAGAAAGCAACCTTTTTTTTTAAATGGTGTAAATCCGTTCAGTAGTTGCTGAGAAATTCAAATAATAAAAATGAAAAAATCTATTTCCCATTGGAAAGTTTAGCCAAGGCTGCAGCCCAACCTGCTAAACGGAATTACAACAAATTTGCCAATAAGGTAGTGCTTGGTTCAGAAAGCGACCTTATTGAAAATGGTGGTAATCTGTTAAGTAGTTGCTGAGAAATTCTATAAATAAAAATATCGATATCTAGAGACGCGGTGGATCCGCGTACCCTCCGGAACATGAGCTTTATTGTAATTGGCTGTCAACACTCCAAACCAGGAAGTGTTGGCAGCCATCTTGTGACTCCGTAGAACTGTGTCACAAGAAAACAGTGAAACAAACGCGAAAAACAAGACAAGGGGGCAGGGTAGAAACACCCTGACCCCTAGGCCTGCTCAGGGGGTCCCGCAAGGAACCCCAGGGGCCCAAAAAGTATTTTTTTGTTTTTAAATCGGCGGAATGTGTGCTGAGTGCGTGAATACGGATGAACACTTTTAAAAAATTGAAGCGCAGGCTCCTGCACTTCATTTAAATATGGCCTGGGTGGGCCAGGTCCCGGGGGCATTGCCCCGTTTATAGTTTATTATTGCGGGGACCCACGGGAGCCCCCACAGCCCCGGGGACTGCCACCTCCCAGGGGTTTTCTTAATGATATGTGGGAGGGCACATGGCCCTCCCACAGCCCCGGAGCCACCACACCCCGGGGCTTGGTTTTTGATGTGTGGGGGCCTTTAAGGCCCCCCAAGCCCCAGGGACCGCCACCCCCCAGGGCTTTTCTAAAATATTCGCTGGGGCACATGGCCCCCCACAGCCCAGCAGCCGCTGGGACAACCACACCCCAGGGCTTTTTTTCAAAAATATTTGCGGGGGCACATGGCCCCACGCAGCCCTGGGTACCGCCACCCCCAGGGCTTGTTTTATTAAAAAAAAATAAACCTGTGTGGGGGCTCGAGCCCCCCCACACGCCCCTCCAGAGGATTTTGAGTAATTTAGGTTCAAAAAAATATATATATCTATAAGCGCGCCCCGGTACGCGCACCAGGGAGCGCACCCTGCGTGCTACGCGAGTTCGCGCGCGGAAAGCTGATTGGCTCTCGGGTGTCTGTCAACATTCCGAACAGTCTGGAGCGGCCGCCATCTTGTGTCTTGGTAGGATCGAGACACAAGAGGTGGCAAAAACAAAGGGGGAAATGACCAAAAGGGGGCAGGGTAGACTCCCCTGACCCCCTAGGTTTGATGTGGGGGCCATAAAAGGGCCCCGCGGGGCAAAAAAAAAAGGGGAGCGCACCGGGGAGCATACCATGGAAAAAAAAGGATGAGAGAGTTTTTAAAAAATGTAGCATTTTTTTATAAATTGGAGGCAGTTCTAAAAAGAACTGTTTTTTTTATTCTTTTTGTTGTTTTATATATTTTGTATTGTTTTTTTGAACATTTTTTACTTTTTTTGGTTTTTCAGAACAGTTTTATATTTTTTTTGTATTTTTTATGGGGAGAAACAAAAAACAGGTAATTGTAAAAGCAGCATAGTTGTTGGGATGCTTGCGCTGCATATGCCGAATCATGGTGTAATTGCCAAATGAATATTTTTTATTAGGGTTCCCCCTTGAAAGTTCCGAGCCACAGATTCGGCAAGTCACCTTTGGCGCATTCACTTTCTTCTTGCCCTCTGGGATGGAAAAAAACTCCCATACAATGTGCTCCTTTGGCCCATATGGGGTATTGTCTTCTGGCAGGAATGTCCTTCTTCCCTCCTCGTCCTCCTCCTCCTCTTCTACTTCTTGACCACCAAAGTGATGTTGTGGTGGTCCTCTTGCTGGTGGTGGTGGTGGTGGTGGTGCAGATGCTCCAGCTGCTGCTGCTACTGTAGCCATTTTAAAGTACTAAAGATTAGAGACAGATCTCCAAACAGGTCTTCCTCAGTCAAAGGACAAAGTCAGAATAAGGAAAAAAGGTGGGGGCTTTCATCATTTGGAAAAAAAAACTGTCCTGGACCAATGAAAAGTGTTATTTTCAGGTCACATGATCCGGGCTTTCATCATTTGGAAACCAAAACTGATCTGCACCAATGAAAAGTGTTATTTTCAGATCACATGACCCGACGCGCTTCCGCTACGCGCCCCGTGGCGCGCTCGGGGGCGCGCCCCGGGGCGCGTCTGGGGGCGCTTACGTTGCGCGATCGTATGTGTTCGGGCGCTTCCGGGTGCGCCTACGCCGTGCGTCATAAGACGCATCACGCGACTACGCGAAACGTCACGATGTTGTTTTCGTTCGCGGCAATAGCGCTAACGGGACGCTCACCGGTACGCGCCCTGGGGCGCGCCGTAACAATGGGCTCACCGGTGAGCGCATCGGTACGCGCCCCGGGAGCGCTACAGGGCAAAAAAAAAGGGAAAAATATATAAAAAAATTAGTATTACATAAATATACAATATAAAATTCATTATAAAAAATATTATATTTCATACCTATAGAGATTTGCTATTAGAAAACTTGAGGCCCTATATATAGTTAGGAATTAGCTTTAAAAAAACCTATGAAATTCACTGAAAAAACCATAGGTTGCACACCAGTTATAGTTAGGAATTAGCATTTAAAAAACCTATGAAATTCACTGAAAAAACCATACGTTTCACACCAGTTATAGTTAGGAATTAGAATTTAAAAAACCTATTAAATTCACTGAAAAAACCATAGGTTTCACACCAGTTATAGTTAGCTGGAAATTTTACTCGCATAAAACCATTGAAATTCCCACGTTATAGTTAGTTGGACTCACTATAACTTGCGCGTGCAATGCACTGGTGATGATGTCACATATTACATCACTCATGACATGGTCAGTGACGGTATTAAGGAGATCGGAGGAGCGGCTTTTGAGAAGGAGAACGGGTATGATGACATCGAGCCCTGCTGACTTTGGCTAGCCTCTCCATTACACCGGCCCTCTGTGCCTGAACATATGGCATTGTGGGAGTTGTGGTGCAACGATGTTCGTGAGCACTACAACAGGTGGCCAAAACATCAAGGGGGAGGAGCGGAGCAACTTCATCACCTTAAAGCAGCTGGAAGCTCAGACCGGGACATTTGGTCGGGTGTAGGGCGCTGAGGAAGGCGGAAAGTGCCGAAATGCATTCGCCGCCACCGGACCTTGATCTTCATTAATAAAGCCTCTCCGAAGTACTTCTCCTTTGTGGTTGTTGCCTTCTTCCGTGTGTGGAGGGCGTTTTTGTATATATATATATATATATATATATATATATATATATATATATATATATATATATATATCATATAAAACAAACAGTCCACAATTGGTGCGCACTTCATTCTGCTGGTGCTTATGTCGAGGTTGAACCATACCTCGCAGCGAGTTATGGTTCAACCTCGACATAGGCACCAGCAGAAATGCTATTGCACGTGAAATAACATGTGAATAAGAGAAAAAGTAAAGAGGGAACCAGGGCTAGATAGCCCATAAAGATCAACGAGTACCACCTCAAAAGTATTTTCATAAGGTAGCCGCCTCATGGTGCAAGTAAGCGTATTGTAGATAATTTTAAAAGAGGAAGATAAACGGCATGTCCCGCTCATAATAAGTCACCTCAGTTTCTATAGGAACACACAGTGTCACTAATGCCCCCCTTAGCTATATCATTCAGTGGTGTATCCATTAAGGCGATCTGGGTAACCTACATATGTGCATGTATACATTTTGTGAAACTTGGAAGCGGAGTAAGAAAAGAGTGGCCAAGTTGTGCAGGCAACTTGTGAGAACAAGTTAGAAGTAGGGAAATGGAACAGAGAGAAAATATACATATAGCACAATGATAGTTCAACAGATGAAAGGTATTAATTGCTCCTATGAGTCACAATCCAAATAGACAGCATTTGATGATAGCGAACAAAGTTAAGCTACCGGCCAGTATAACCTGGAACAATGTGCTATGCCACGGTAACATGTGAGTTACAGTAGCACCTTATGAATAACACAGTTTAACAGCGTTTCAAATAAGCAAAACACATGGGCATAAAGTTTTAAGTGATATCATATGTAGAGCACATTCTGCCACGTTGTCAAATGCACCACAACAGATATCTCCAAATATCACTATTTACCATGTAAATTACCCTCTAAGTTGTAATGATAGGCTCGATAGGAGCCTTGGGTCAAGCTGAATGTAATACAGAGAAACCGATTTTACATTAAAAAGTAGTGCATTTCATGATCTGTATTGAAACCGCATAAGATACTGCGTAGTTTACAGATCCATTTTGCTTCTCTTTGTCTCAAAAGAAGCTCCCGATCACCACCCCTTATGGGGGCATCCACTTGTACGAGAGCATGAAACCATCGAGGTTGCCAGTGTCACTTGCCTGGTACAGCGCCGCTGCTATCACGCGCTGATTAGTCCTTCCAGCCACTTCAGTCGCCATATTACGTAGGGGAAGGCTGGCGGTCTAGTTGATCGTCCCCCCGCCCTCCCAGTTTACTTAAGGGCGTGCTTACAACGCCCCATGATATTTGTGTAGCTGTTCATTTCACCCCAGAGGCGGAAGCCGGGGGTTCTTTGCGCGCTCTGGTGCTACTTGTCATTGAATGCTGAATTATCGCTCCGTTATTGATGCAATAATAACGTTTTAGCAAAGTTTGTAAATATTTTAAAAAGCTCATTTTTAACTGCAGTTCCCACCTGGGAGCGAGATTTACGTCGCCCGAGGTTGCCAGTGTCACTTGCCTGGTACAGCGCCGCTGCTATCACGCGCTGATTAGTCCTTCCAGCCACTTCAGTCGCCATATTACGTAGGGGAAGGCTGGCGGTCTAGTTGATCGTCCCTCCCACCCTCCTCCCACACACCAAAATATGGATAAAAACATTAGATCCTCTCGCCCGCGCAGCGGGCGCGCCGGCGGCGCGCCGAAGGCAAGCCCGTCTGCGCCCGTTCGCGCCGGGACCGGGCCTAGGGCCACGACTTATGGCCCAATACATGACATTCGGCACATTTTCTACTCACGCTCATCCCTGCTGGACCTACGACCATCTTTGTCACCCGAATGTATCAAATACGACTTGACATTAAGCCCAAAGAATGAGGTGTTGCACTGTGCACACTGTAACGAAGTGATAACAAAAAACAAGGTCATATAGCAAGCTAAGATACATATTAAAGGTAGAGATATACCCATAGCTATGGCCCTCATTAATGCTCGCTCCCTCTGTAAACACAGACAAGAAATCGCCGACCTCATAACTGATTATAAGCTAGACCTACTGTTTATAACCGAAACATGGACCGATAATGCTTCTGATCCGGACTTAGTGGTTGCTACACCGGACGGTTATAAAATTTACAGACAGGATAGAATGGGGGGGAAAAAAGGAGGAGGATTAGCAATTATAGCTAGAGAAAGGTTTGCCATTACAACCGCACATATTTCAGATACATCATGTGAAGCCTTACAGTTCAGAGTGAAACTCAGTGCCCAATGTAATTTTAAAGGGATACTCCTTTACCGACCCCCAGGAGGTAGGGCAGCTTTTCTATCAGGCCTAAGCACTATATTGGAATCGCTGGCCGTCGAGGACTCCTGTACGGTCCTAGGTGATCTGAACTTCCATTTGGAAGACAAGAGCCAGAGTGACACCTCTACCTTGCTTTCGGATATGGATATATTGGGGATTAGACAATTGGTGGCCTCACCCACACATGTGGCAGGACACACATTAGATGGTATATTCTCTAATGTTAAGGGCCTTCAGGTCTCAGATATTTTACCAATGTCATGGACTGATCACTATGCCGTCTTCAGTACTATAACAAGCATAGCCCCTGAGTTTAAGAAGGTCAACACTCTTGCCCCTACTACCTTTAAAGCCTGGAAGAATATAAATCAGTTAAACCTGAAAAATCAGTTAGACAGAACGCGACCATTGATTTCATCCGAACCAAACATGGCAATATCACAGTTTCATGACTGGGTAGGCCATGCTACTAATCTCCTGGCTCCCACAAAGTCCATATCTAAAAACCGATCCAGGCCTACAGCTTTGTGGTATACAGAAGAATTAAAAAAGCAAAAACAACACATCAGGAACTGTGAAAGGCAGTGGAGGAAAACTTATGATGCGGAAAGCAGAAAGCGACACAAAGAATCACTTGCTGTTTATAAAGGAATGATAGCAACAGCCAAAAAGTATTTTTATTCCGCCCAAATCGAGCAAGCTCAACATTCTAGCAAAAAATTATACGAAATAACTAAAATATTGTCAGGCAACGTCCCAGACCTCATCCCACCCTCATCACAAATAATGTGTGTTGAGCTCGCTAGCTTCTTCTTTTCCAAAGTAGACGATATTTATCAAGCTTTTGCTTCCAATTCCACCACAATCAATCCCGCTCTTTCCAATACACATACCACTATCTTCGACAGTTTCAACCCCTTAACCGATGACCAAGTAAAAACCATTGTTACCACAATTAAAACAGAATTGGCATTAGACCCTTGCCCTCTATTCGTGCTTCTTCCGGTGATAGATGTTATAATACCAATCATCACTCATATAAGCAATACCATCCTGAGTTCGGAAATATATCCCACTGCCTTAAAAAAGATACTTCTGAAACCCCTTTTAAAGAAACCAGGCCTCGATAAAAGCGAACTCAAGAATTACAGGCCCATAGCCAGTCTCCCTTTTATTGCAAAAGTGGTCGAAAAAGCTATGAACCCACAACTGTCGGAGTACATCGAGAACCACAGATTGCTGGATGACACACAATTCGGATTCCGAAAATATCAAGGGACCGAAACCGCCTTAATTAAAGCGGCAGACGATGTGCGAGCAATCCGAGACCAGGGTGGGACAGCAGTCTTGGTATTGCTGGATCTGTCTGCGGCCTTCGACACGGTCGACCATAAGATCCTGGTCGACCGTGTCGGTAAAATGGGCGTTGGACAAACTGCAATAAAATTGCTTGCCTCGTTTCTCAAGGATAGAACCCAGGCTGTCACCTTGGGGACATACCAATCTGCCCAGTTGTCTCTGCCGTGTGGAGTACCTCAAGGCTCATCCCTAAGTCCGACACTATTTAACATCTATGTGTCGGACCTTGCTAGTGTCATCAAAAGCTATGGGATGAGCCTAACTTCGTATGCAGATGACACACAATTGGTATTAGCCATTAAAGGCGACGGTCTGAAGGTGGCCCAACGCTTTCAAGAGGGAATGCTGGCCATAGGAGAGTGGATGGCAATAAACTGCCTAAAACTCAATTCGGAAAAAACTGAGGTGGTCATTTTTGGTCCACTTCAACCACCTTGGTCCTTAGCCTGGTGGCCATCGACATTTGCTGCACTCCCGACACCAGTGGCTAAGGTTAGAAACCTAGGAGTCACTTTTGATGAGGGCCTTACTTTTATGGACCATGCGAATAAAGTGGCATCAACAGCTCACTATAAGTTACGCATGATCAGGAAAATAAGTCCGTTCCTACCAGCAGTCGCCACTAAAACTTTGGTTTGCTCCTTGGTCCTTTCGGCACTCGATTACTGTAATGGTTTATTTTTAAACACTCAGGTCAGGGTTTTAAAAAAGCTGCAGTCAATACAAAATGCCGCAGCACGTTTACTTTCGGGACTTCCAAAATTCACGGCCATATCAGGAACAATAAAACAATTACATTGGTTGACCATCCAGAATAGGATTAAGTTTAAATCATTATGCATAGTATACAAATCCTTAAACAATAAAGGTCCCCAATTCTTAATGGACCAGTTGGTTCGATATCTTCCCCCCAGACAGCTTCGGTCCTCTAACCTTAACCAGCTAATGATCCCCCGGTCCAAAACAGTATCTTGGGGTGATCGTCGCTTTCTGACAGCGGCACCTAAACTATGGAACACCCTGCCGCAAGAGATTAGACTATGCCCGTCTCTTCTGCAGTTTCGCAAGAAACTAAAAACCTGGTTGTTTAACCAATAGTCTTTTTTTTCTTTAAATTATCCCGGACACTGCAAGCCGCACTGAGCAACACTCATGCAAATATTTCAGCGCCTAGACGCCCGCGGGTATTAGTCGCGCTTAACAAATGGCAAAAACATAAACATAAACAAAAATCTGCCCTCCCACCATGCAGTTTTTCAAAGTGTTCGGTAAGGGGATATCGCATATCACTGTTAAGTATGGCCCTTTTATGCTCTTGTATTCGCGTTTAGTGCTGCCGATGTATATTAGTCCACAACAGCAGCCTATCACATAAATCACAAAGGTGGTACCGCAATTAATGGAACTCCATATGTTACATTTCTGTGAGGCATTATATGAGAAGCTCTTGGTTTTATCCAAGCCAAATTTGCAGATCTTACAGGTGTTACATACAAAGAAGCCACTTGGTTTAGCAGGAAGCCAAGTGATACTTTTTATGGGTTCTGTCACTATATAACTGGGACACAAGTTGTTTCTTAGTGTCCTCCCTCCTCTGAAGGTAACTGATGGATTTGGCCTGATATTAGAGTAGGGATTTTTCCCAGGAGGTGCCAGTTATTTTTGAGAACTTGAAAGATGTCATTGCTGTGTCTGGTATACTGAGTAACAAATCTCACACATGTATCATTGCTATGAGATTTATTTATTGACCTCTTTGTAAGGGTTGCTACCCTTGAAATCGTCCGTGCTCTGGCTTCAGCTGCGCCTATAGTCTTTTCAATGTACCCCCTTGCCAAAAATCTGTTCTTAACTTTTCGAATATTGGCATTATATCCCCCAGTTACTTTCTCCCGTGGAAGTAGAGCGTGACGACATTAATTTGTGCTTGTCATTGCAAGCCCTCACCTTGGACCAATTTCCCTATACAATCATTAGGTATGGATTTTTTATCTCTACTCAATACGGATGGTATGGGGTGGCTCCCTGTGGAGGGATAGTGAAGGGAATCTATCTTTCTGTGCAATACGGGTGATATGGGGTTGCTCTTTGTGGAGGATTAGTTACACCATCAAAGAGTATCCGGTGTGACCGCAAGGTACAGCTTTATAAATGATTGGACTGGGAGACCTATTTGTTCTTTTAATACTTTTTATCACCTGTTCGCGCCTTTGCTGACACTTTGGGTATAATAGATGTTTCTATTGCTATCCCTGCCTTGTTACCTTGTTACAGATTTCCTTGAGGCCTCAGTGTGAAAATTAGAGGATTTGTCAAGCACCCCATTGGTGCTGATCCTTGCCTTTGGAGGATTCTAGTTGGACTCTGAGGTGGGTCGATCGGGGAATCGTGTTTTTATATACTGCACTGGTCTCCTATTCACACAATAGTTTATATGAAACATTGATTGCATCTTTCCCTCGCATGTGGACTGGCTATCCGGTCCGCTATTGGTTCTTTTGATCTGTTATTTTTTTAACTGTTATATTTACCCCTTTTTTCAGAAGCGTGGGATCGGTGTGACAAGGACTGCTGCCTCTCCACTATTGTCCTCAACTTCAGGAATAAAATGTGAACGTCTATAACCTTAAAGGTCCGTCCCTGTTTATACTGTCCTATTATGGGGACAAGTTTTGTGATATCTCTTGGGCTGTCTGGTGACATTGCCGTTACCTATCTTTCTCTCTATTTTGATACATCCCACAGGACCCTCTGGACAACGACAGGCTTCAGTATTACCTACCGTGCTGCCCTTGATCACATTAGCAACATCACTTTACTTATCAATTTCTGTCGGTGGAACAGACTGATTGCAGCTATATATTTTTGTGGTAAGCAGTCTGGCATGATACTTCCCGTTTTGGGTCAATCGATCTTGTTGCTTTGTGCCCGTATTTCGAGTGGAATAAGAAGAATTCACCATATGAACACTCCTTTCCCGTTGACGTGTCTTCTTTTTTCCTTTTCTCCCCCTGGGCGTCACTTGATGCCTTACTCTCCCTGTTTTCCTTTTTTGTTCATGTCTATATTTCTCTTGACCAGTTTTCCTGCTAGAGAGTTTATTTTTTCTCCCCCTTTTCTTTAAAGTCCTGGTAGGTGTTCAGTTTCTTGAGAGATGCAAATTCTAATCTTTAGAAGGAAAGAGGACGAAACATGTCCGACGTGCCATAAATTTAAAATACACGGTCCCTTTTCTGAATTTTATTGTCATGTTTGTTGTTTTAAAATGGGCATGCTATGTGCTGTTCATGTTTCCTTAACCAATGTTTCATGCTATTCATGATATCATTTGAATATATTGTGATGATCTTTTGCAGTTGCTTTCTTGGTGTTTTTGTGCCGTTTTTCAGTTTTTTTGTTTTTTTTGTATTTTTGTCTATACGCAATTTATGCTGTTTGTATATTTGGTATTTATATATTTGTTTGTCTACCTTTGGTTTTCAGCCCTGAGGAAGCTCTCAATGAGGGAGTGAAACGCGTTGGCTGATACTCTGATTCAACTGGTTTCAAAATTGAAATAATCTTGATCTAATAAAGAAGTTACTTTTTTCACACATCTTTGGTCTACTGGACTTTGAAAGTTGTGCACCCCCATCGTTGTCTAAAATATTGAATTTGATCGCATCCCTAGAGTTTTTCGCATTTTTACCTTGCCCAACCACCCAGACAGCAAGCCAGAGAGGCTAGAAGAATTGGCAAAAACAGCATGGGGTTCTGGAGGAATATGGTACTTATAATCATCAAGTACGCCAAAAAAGAAATAGAAGACTTACATAAGGAAATAAAAAAAGCAATGGAAGAACAAATCTCGGAGAAAAGGGGAGTTAGTTCCTCAATGCATATTTTGTATAGTTCGATTGGGAGAGTATCTTCCCCCGCTGCTTTACCTGACGGCAGAGATAATATAGCTTGTCTAATCTCAAGGAGAGTGATCTCTTCTGATAGTTGGTCCAATCCTTGAATGTTGTGTTTATCCTTAATGTTATTATGTAAATAATCTAAAATATCCAGTGAGCTAGGTTTATGCTCAGGAGTGTATAAGATTTTATAGAATTCAACAAATTGAGCCAGAATCTGAGCTGGCTGATTATATTTAGTATTGTTAGGACCCTTGATGCTCTTTATTAGGGTCTGAGCTCTGTCATCTGCCACTTTATAGGCCAGTATTTTCCCAATTGTATCCCCCCCTTCATATTGAGAGATTTTTAATTTGTGTAATTTGGCACTGCTTTTTAAAAAAAATATTGTTTTTAGGTTTGATCTATAAGTTCCGAGTGTCAATCCAAATTCAACTAAATTAGAGGAGCCAGTTCGTACAGCATCAGCCATAAGTAATTCTTGAGCTAAAATATTAGAAATCAATTTGGCATTAGTATTTCGTCGTACCGAATTCTGTTTAAAAATATATTGCTGGGTGAATCCCCTAATACTAGCCTTCAGAGCGTCCCACACAATTATATAGGATGCAGAATGAAGATTGATTTCGGCAAATTCCCAAAAATGTGATTTAAGCTGTAAAATGTAATCTGGGTCAAAAAATAGATAACGGGGGAAGAGAAACTTCTTGGAGCCTTTTGAGCTTGGGGGTTATTAAATATCAATAGGATTGGATTATGGTCCGAGGAAATCCGGGGGCCAATCTGCATAGAGCTAGATTGTATTATGTTATCCGTGGCCCAGGCCATATCAATGCGAGAGCAACGTTTATGGGGTGCCGAGTAATACGTATAGCCTGGTATGTTTGGATAAATAGTACGCCATATATCTTTAACATTGTGTATCCGACTAATATCCAGAATTGCGGCACAAACTTTATGCATACGCTGAGAGGTGCCCTGTCTCGTAGTGTCTAAATGATGACTCATAATACAATTAAAATCCCCCATAATAATGAGCTCCCCTTCCCACCCTAAAAGCTCTACATTCAGTTGGTCAAAAACAGAATCATCGTCAAAATTTGATCCGTAAACAACACAAAGCAAATATTTTCTATTCCCAAAAGATATTTGTGCGATGGCCCACCGGCCATTTTTATCTGTAGCAGTTTTATGTGTTTCAATTCTGAATCTTTTATCCTTAAGGATAGCAACTCCTCTAGTTAGTGTTTGTTGGGTAGAACAAACTATAGTATCATAACCCAAATGGTTTAGTAGCTTCCTATCATTATAAGCAATATGAGTCTCTGATAAAAAAAACTAGCTGCGGGTCATAAAGTCTAAGTTCTTCAGAAACCAAGCGTCTTTTGTTCTTGCTATTAAGACCCGAAACATTCCAGGCTAAACATTTTAATTTATACATTTATGCACATAAATTAAACCAAATTTACCATTCTGCACAAAAAAGAAGACCCAGAACGACTCTTTCCCTTCATCTTGGTCCATTAACCAGAGAGCCCCACTGGTTCTGTTACTTTTATCATTTAATTCCCCCCCACACCTACCCACCTTCGGAGAGGCTCCTCCCACCCTCCACCCCCTCTCCCTCACTCCCAAGCGAAGGAAAACCCCCCCGCATCTGCTGCCGTTGGAAAGGCAGCGCTGAGAGGAGCAGCCCTAGGACCACCTAACCACCCCATGTCTTCCCTGAAGGGAAGAGTAGAAAAAGAAGAGAGAAGTGAGAAAGAGAAGAAAAAAAAAGAAAAACAAAGCCTGAACTGGTGCTTCACAGATTACGGACATAGCCCTTAACCAAGTTTAGATAATGCACTTTCTGCTTCCTTCTCATCAGACAAGAAATAGGTGTGACCTCCTTTAATAATTTTAAGGCGGGCAGGTTCTTGTAAGAACACTTGCGCTCCAGCGGATTTAAAAGGATCGATACATTTCTTTAATTTCCATCTCCTGTCCATAGTTGCTTTGCTCAAATCAGAGCGTGTAAATAAAGACATATTCTCAAAAGCGACAGGGGAGTTAAGGCGTGCTTTCAGAGAGACAGCCTGTCTTAAAAGAAAATTACCGAAACAAAGTAAGAAAGGTCTAGGAAATTTACTCTCCCTGTTTCTCTGTACTAGGGGGAGACAATGTGCTCTTTGAACCTGGGAATCCCAGTCCCAGTCAGCTAGGTCAGGGAAAGCTCTTTGTAATAGTTTAACTATGAACACCCTAGCGTCTGAGCCTTCTGAACCCTCAGGAATACCAAAGAGTCTTAGATTGGATCGTCTTTGGCGATTCTCCAAATCCTCCACCTTAAGTTGCAGGGTAATTATCTGTTCATCATGCTGGGATAAAGAGGATTCCATCCGTGCAGTTCCCTCTTCAACGTTAACAACCCTCTGTTGGAGGTCTTCGATGTCCTGGGAGATCCCTCCTAGTTTGGAGGCCATCTCCGCTAATGAGCTTTGTAGTTTGGTGTTGTCCTCTCGAAGTTGTAGAAAGTGCTCTTGCGCTTCATTTCTATGACTGGTTAGGGTTTGCAAAATAATATCTAAAGGGGAAGAGAAAGAATTTTGCTCTCCACAGATGTCAAGTTGGGGTGGAATCAGATCAGTTGATGTTGCTAAGTCCGGGGATACCAGCGCCAATGAACCAGCTGGATAATCCGATAAATCCGAGGAAGAAACAGAGGCCGTGACAAATTTTGGAGTTGGATCTGGAGGTACTGCTGGTGGCTTTGGCAGAGCCAGGTTGAAGTTTTCAGAAGGAAGCACTGGGTAAACCACCAACATTAGTGGGAGCAAGCTAGGATCAGAACAACTTTTCTCAGTTTCAGGTATTGGTGGACTGGTACCTGATAGCAGTAGGGTCATGTTCTTTACTTGCCCTTTAGCCTGTATCCATTTCCCCAGGGGTCTTTTATCGATGAGGAGAGTCTTTTTGGGGGCGGGAACAATGATGTTAACTGGCAAGCCTTCCGGTATACCAACTTTCCCTTTCTTGCTCTTTGTCTTCATTTTAACTCTCAGTTTTGTTTTATCCTTTCGGCTAACCCGAGGTTTGGCAGTATCCAGAACAGTACCAGGACCAGTAACAGAGTTATCCATTCCTCCTTCATCAACGTCATCTGTCTCTTCATATTCCTCATTCGAGTCGTCCCTCTCAAATTCTTTGGCCCCCCCATCTAGGGGAATAGAAGCGCTTAAACCACCCCCAATCGTCAAATTCTCCAAACCCCCTGGTTCACAAGCCAATACCTCTCTGTCCTTATCTGCAGTAGGACTCCGTTCATCCGGATATTCCGAGGTTAGACCTTTAGGTATAGCAGCAGCCACATTAGCGACATGAGTCCCGGAGTCAGCGGCACTATCAATACCATTAATCCTATTGTTGTTAACTGAAATGTCAGTATTACCATCAGCTTCAATAGGGTTAGTAAGATTAGTATTGTTCTTAACGGGCGGTTTTGAGTATACCCCAGTACTGTCCACACCGCCCCTTTTATTGTCTGCGTTCAGCATATTAGTTGTATTTAGTGAAGCTGAATCAATTATTTCTGGTGTAGTAAAAATAGGTGGGCGGAGAACTTGCCTGTTTGATGCTGAGCCCCCAACAGGAGGTTTTCACTGGGATTGCTGGAATCATTACTGGGGCCATGGCTAAGGTGGTAACGCCGTTGGAAACAATGGGTAGGCCCACAGCCAGTGAAGTTGCCAGAGTGGAAGCAGGCACAGCAGGCACAGCAGGGATGCCAGATGCCACGGAAATCGGCTCAGACTCTGCCATTGCTGTCTCAGTTGCCCATGTGGATCTTGGTAGGTTTTTGGGAGCCATACTCCTTATTGACCCTGGCTCCAAGCGCTCGGTGCTTCGTGTCGGGAAAGGGAACGGGAACTGTCGACCCAGCCGAACCCTCAGACTCAGGCCTGACCAGCCGCGTGCCGAGTCACGAACCAGACGCGGTATCGCGTATCGAGCGAGCTGAGCAAGCTGGAAGGGGCGCTGGAACAGTGCGGGCCACAGCATTGGCCGTACGTCACAGGTTTTCCCGCAATCACTCCGAACCCCCGGGCCGTCCTGATTGAGAGCCGTAGGACAGATGAGCAAAACCCAAAACCGCAAGGTACCCAGTTCAGTTTTTGCTTACATGAGCGGCATTGTAGCGATCGATTCACGGTCCGATTCTCCATTCTCTCCGTTAGAAATGCAGATAAGTAGGGTGGGTCAATAGAGCTAGGACGGACTGCTGCTCTGCGACGTCCTCACTCCGCCATCTTGGACCACAAAAAACCCTTTTCTCTCAGGTAGTCCAATCTATTGGGGCTACTGTGCAGGCCCCCCAATCATGGAATGTAGCAAAAATTGTCTTTTTAAAAAAGAAAAGATAAACCAGCAGATGATTGTGGGTCCTATAGACCCATCTCACTTATTTACACCGATGCCAAGGTCCTTGCTAAGATCTTGGCAAGTAGACTGGCTCCGTTTACCCCAAAGATTGTTAATTCACAACAGCATGGATTTGTATCGGGTAGGGACACAACGACCCACATTAATACAGCTATTACCGTTTTTGACATTGCTGAGATAGACTCCACTCCACTCTGCATCATTTTATTAGACGCTGAAAAAGCCTTTGACCGAGTGGGGTGGGACTATCTCTGGTCGGTAATGTCCTTTTTGGGATTTAAGGGTCAATTGATTAGTTGGATAAGATCGTTATACGATAGACCCACTGCCAGTATAAGTTACGCCGGTCTGTCCTCATCTATTTTCTCTATTTCACGCGGCACCAGGCAGGGGTGTCTGTTATCACCCCTACTGTTCACTCTCTCAATGGAACCTTTTTTGTCTGCTCTTCAGTCTCAGGCTCGAATAATCCCATATAGATCTGGACCACATATATTAAAAATTACTGCTTACGCGGATGATATACCCATATACTCAACTAATGTTACAGAATCACTGGCGGGTATAACCTTTGAGGCTGACAGATTTAGCGCTGTTTCAGGCTATAAGCTTAACATAAACAAAACACAAATAGTTGTCAACTACAAATTACCGGCCTCGATTTCTGGAATCTGTAAAGCCGCCAATTACCTAGGGGTTAAAATATCTGCTAAGATCAGCGATATTATTACGGTAAACTATGATGCTCTAGTGAAATCTACAGCTCTGTTATTTAAAAAAAATGGCACAAATTACCCTTAAATATTATAAGCAGAATCAATCTGATAAAAATGAATGTATTACCGAAGTTTCTTTATCTTTTTCGATCTATATCGCTGGCTTTAAATAATTCTTTTTTTAAGAAGCTTGATGGAATGTTCAGTAGCTTCATTTGGGGCTATAGGAAAGCATGCAGATCTCTACTGCTACTTAAAGGCTCTCTAGACTCAGGAGGACTTAACTTTCCAGACTTAAGTTATATTTTTGGGCCACTTTTATTGGTCGTTTACGTTCTTTGCTTAATCCAGAAATGCAACTTTTCTATCACACTATTTTGTTAAAATCAGACGCCAGAATGTTTTTGCTAAGATTGAACGACCCTAATTATTTTAAGAGGGTTAGATTCAAGACTGCAAGGGATATCGCTAAAATATGGTTTAACATTTTGTCCTTCTGTAAAACCTCCTTTTTTTACCGTACATTAGCGCTCTGGGGAAACCCGGGTCTTCCAGGGATTTTTAACGATAGTCAAGCAAAATTATTGGCCAATTTTGGGATTGCTACATTAGGGGATCTCTATGGAGCTCAGGGCTTTCTAGATTTTGCAGCACTTAAAAACCTATATAAATTAACTGAGGGAATGAGGTTTAAATATATGCAGATTTATGACTATCTGATACGCAAGATGAAAATCTTGGAGGTTATAGATTCGGATATATGGAATTACTCACACTCCTCCAAAACAAAATCCTTGATCAGTGAAGGGTACAGATGTTTTGTTTCATATAAGATTGATGACTGCTCTAAATTGGCGGAGAAATGAAGCTTGAAACTGAGCCTTCCGATTAACTCCAATCAGATCACTCACTCTCTCTCAAACCTAAATAAATTGGTCCAGTCATCAAATCTAAGATTGCAACAATTTAAAACAACATGTATGCTATATTATACCCCTGAAACGATTCTTAAATGGTCGGCAAATATCCCAACTAGTGACCGTACCAAATGCCCTAAATGTGATCTGGTAGGGCTAATTTAGAGCACATGTTGTTTTCTTGCTCCGTTCTAGACGAATTTTGGTCTGCCTTTGATCAAGTTCTGAAACTTAAATTGGTTAGACCACCTTTTCTTTCACCACCTCTAATCTTATTAGATATACACAATGTTCTTCTTCCTCAACAGTCCTTAATTACTATTTTATTATCTTGTGCAAAATTGACCATTGCTCATGCTTGGATCTCCCCTCAACCTCCACATATATTGGAATGGTGGGCCTTGGTCAATGAAATTTATAACATGGAGGCGGCCTTGGCTAGGCTTAGAGGGATTCGATCTTTATGCAAATTTGAAAAAATTTGGGGTAGTTTCATTTAGATTGTTAAAACATTGCTAATTCTTCAGAGTTATAAATCAATATGTTATTTTGGCGTCTTCTGTAACATTCCCTTTTTTTTCTCTCTTTCTTTTATCTCTTATGAATGTAATGTGATACCGAAAGAATTCCTAATATCCGTATTCAGCTATACTATGTTTAAGACGACTTTTTCCTCATACGATATGATTTGTTTTGTATATGTTTATTTTTTTTCCACCTGTCTTGCTGTTAATAAAAATATTTTTTTTAAAAAGGAAGAACAAATCTCTGCTTTAAAGCAAGAAGAGGAAAGCAAGAAATTACGTGAAATAATGGAGAAAAACCTACACAAATATGAGGATGAAGTGCAACTACAGAAACAGAGGAAGTTCAAATGCGACAAATTTGATTATGAATCTGGTTTGATTCTAACATTCGCTAAATGCTTTGATGGACTGAAAAAACAGTTACATGAAGGAAAAGTTACACTGAACAAAACGCCAATGAGTGAATCAGAATCAGACCTAAGCGAGGAAGAAACAGCAAGAATCGGTGGTCGAACATCTTTTTGGGAGGAGATGCAGTTGATCCATTTAGATCAACAAAACCCACGGGAGAGAGGAAGAGGATGAGGACGAGGGAGAGGAACATCTGCACACCCAACACAGAACAAATTGGGAAAACATCAAGTACTTTGGAATTGCAAAAATCCCATACCATGAAAGAGGCGGCAATCAAACATTAAAGCTGAGAAGATTGGAGTCACGCCTAATAATCAAATTCAAAACGAAGGCGCCTTTTGGATTGAACGGGGACGTGGATGTACATTTATAGAATAAGCTGTCAGTTTAATCTTTGGCCACTAGTCCTGTGATGTAGAGTTGCAGGAAATTCTGTATATTAATCGGTACGAACCGAGAGGTAACTTAATCTAAATGCAATAATGATTGGGTATCATAAATATGAATATAATGTAGATTGAAACATGCAAAGGAAACGATCCTAGTAAATAATATGACTGTGCTTTTTAAAAAAAAAACTATATATCCCAGAATGCATCAAACTGGGTATAGAATGCTACACTATAAAGGGTGAAAGAGAAAAGGGACTCACGTAACCGTGACAAAGGCCATTTCTTTGCTGAAAGGTTGGTGGTGGTGATGGTGGTGTTCACTATGCTTTAATAAAAGCAATAAAATATATAAAGATAAAGATATATAGATATAGATATATAGATATATATAATATATTATATATTTTATATATATAAATATATATATGTTCACTAAAAAAACAAAGGCTACAGTGGCGTTATAGTTAGGGTCAGATTTTACTCATACAAAAGCAGAGAAGTTCAGCCGTTATAGTTACCCAAATTAACTATAACTCACGCCCCTGCCATTCACTACTTAAGACCTCACATATTACATTACTCATTACCTGGTCAGTGACATCACTGATGACAACTCAGATTACATCACTGATGACATCAGTGATTCCATTATCCACAGCATATCCTGACGCACTCACTCATACCCCTATGGAATGTTTTATACACCCACTCCTCTCCCACACAACCATTCACAAACCCATTCACAGAGCCCTACTAGTACTTACACACCCACTCACTGATTCATAGATCTACACACATAGCCACTCGCTCACCCATACTACTACTCATACACCTACTACCTCTGTAATACAGCCATAGAAATATCCACTCTTAAACCCATTCAGGCACTCACAAACTGAGTGAGCCAGCCATAGAACTACTCACACACCTAGACACTCACCCATGCAGTCAATCACACAGCCACATGCTCATCAAAACAGTTACACATGCACAAGCTTACTTACTCATACAAATATCAACACGTTTTCACTCACCTATACAGTTATTGATAGAAGCATGCATTCATCCATATTGCCACTCTCACATTCACTCACTCATGCATACAGTCACTCATATACCCCATCACTACCCTATACTGCCTTTCACTTACCCAGTTACTCAACCAAACTGACAAATGCACTCAATCACAGACCCAGCCATACAGACACTCCCTCACCCATACAGTTTCTCAGGCATACATACAGTACTCCATACAGCCACTGACTCACTCATCCATACAGGCAGTCACACACCGCTACGCCCACACACACAGGCACACAGACAACCACAGAGGTAGTCAGACAACCAATCACCCATATAGCCATTTATGTACCCACTAACACACTCATACAACAAATTAGACATCAACTGACAGACAGATACACTCATTTACACAACCGGTCACTCACCTATACATTCACTGAGACACCTAATCACTCACTTATACAGTCAGTCATGCACCCACTGAGTCATCCATACAGGCACTTATACACCTACTGATTCACCTATGCTGCTTAGTATATATAGTTAACATTCATAAACATTTAAAAATAGTCACTGGATGATGTCATCACTGATAAAATCTGACCCTAACTATAACAGCCCTGTAACCTTTTATTTTTTGGTGAATTTCTAAGGTTTTTCTAATTCTATTTGCTAACTATAACATCCCTGTAACCTTTGGTTTTTTTTGTGAATTTCTAAGGTTTTTTAAATGCTGATTACTAACTATGACGTCCTTGTAATCTTTGGATTTTTTTGTGAATGTCTAAAGTTTTTTAACTAGCTGCCACGTTTGCAGAGTGGTGGAGAAAGGGGGATGGGCCTCCGACCATTCTGCTGTGGAGAACTTACAGAAGGTACCAGGAGAGCTTCTGGGCCCCAAAGACCCCTTACCATCTATGAGGACTTCATTACCCAACCACCAGTGCACCAGAAGGCACGTTTTACACAGTGGTGGAGAAAGGGGGCATAGCCTCAGAACACCTCTCAGCAATTCTGCTGTGTGGCACTTAATGGAGGTAAAATCAGGGCTTCTGGTCCCAAAGGACCCTCTGAAGTCAAGGGGACTTTGTCCCCCAACCAGCAGCATGCCGGGAGGTGCGTTTGCTCTTGTAAAGCCATAGCAATCTATACTCCACGTCTAACAAGCAAGAGCATAAAAAATGCTCTCCCTTGCTAGAAGCAGAGCAAAATCACTTTGACAGAGAGGGAGCTGCATGTTTAGCAGCTCCCACTTTGTCAAAGCAATGCTATTTTGCATCCTAAAGTATGTACCAACTTTGCGCATGCGCAGTAGATACGAAGTACGTCAGTTGACGTCATAGGCCTGAAGAGGCGGCAGGGGCAGCCGAGACTATGAGGCCACCATGGCCGAATGGACGTTATGGTGATACTTTACAGCAGCTGATTTAATGGGCGAAGGTACAGTGGAATTTTGAACTTTCATCCCCTGAGCCTGTGGTCATTATTATCTACCGTATGCTGTGACCCAATGAGGTGACAGTTGTGATTTCTTGGTTTAAAATTATTGTGGAGGATCGTCAATAGAAGATTGGTCCGATTGTGTTTTTATACAGACTGGTACTGCTCCAGAAATCCTTGAGTCCTGAAGATGACCGTACAGTGATACAGCGGTCGAAATGCCGTCGACGCTTTTGTGGCCTAAATTTACATAAGGACGCTTTATTTCTATTTGTGTTGTTCCTTTCTTGTAACATGTAATGTTGTTGTTTGCCACCTGTCTGGTTTTGTAATATGTTGTTTTGTATACCAGCACCTTGTCTTGAGCATATTTGTTTATGATTTTATGCAATAAGTAATAAATAATAACTCTTTTGATAACCTTAACATAGAGCTTTTTAGTTTTAGGGCTTCTTCGCAACTCTTTTTCTTTCTTTTTTCGCTTTTCCTTTTTATTTAGGATGGTTTGCAAATGCTAGTTTAATTTGCTTAATTAAATATTGTTACTGCTCTTTCTCTTGAACCAATTGTTAGATGTATTGGCTCCCACAGGAGGCAGGGAGCCGGCAGGGACCACAAATCCTGTGGGTCTGTAAATGGGTATTATGACATCATCCAGCGAGTATAAGCATTTTGTAAGAGTTTATGATTTTTAAACATTTATACAAAGGCACTACAAAAGTTAAAGGAGTATACTAGGTGTGCCACTAATCAGTGATACTACTTCAAATAAAGATTATGTGACTGGCTGGGTGACTGTATGTATTCTTGCCCATTTTGGTACGCGAGTGGTTGTATGAGTGTATAAGTAGGTTTTTTATGTAGTTGTGTGGGTGAGTGAGATGCTGTGTGAGTGACTATATTGGTGAATGATTGGGTATGTTATTGGCTTTATTTGTGGGTGAGTTGAGGTGTGAGTGGTCTATGGGCAGGTAAGTGGGTGGGTAGTGACTGTATGGGTGAGTGATTGGGTATCTGGATGGCTGTATTAGTGAGAGCCTGGACACGTAAGTGGCTGTATGGGTAAATAAGTGGCTATTTGAGTGGGTGTTTGGTTAAATGAGTTGGTGTGTGAATGGCATTATTAGAGAGTGAGTGTCTGACTGAATGGGTGTGTGGGTAAGTATGTGGATGTGTGAGTGCTTATATGGATGTGTGAATGGGTACAAAAGTGGTTGTCAGTAAGGGTTGAAAATCTAGGACAACCCACTGCTGGTCTACCCAATGAGGGCCATTATTAGTAGCCAATGCCCAAGCACGGTTTCAGAAAAAGAACATTAAATCTCAAATAAATGAATAACAACAAATCCTAAAATAAATGGATTATTGCATTAGAGATTCAAAATTAAAACAAGCAAGTAAAATGTTTAGCAATTATGTAATGCATACTAATGCATGCAGCAAAAATTCAAACATTTAGTCAAATTAAATGAAAACAATATTTTCTAAAGTAATAGGTTGGAACAATTAAAATCTCTAAAAGGGACACTGGATTAAAGTTAAAGTCCCCTGGGGGAAATTTCACAAGTATAGGCAAAGGGGAATGGAACATTTAATCAGAAAGTTGAACTCTTGTCCAGCAGATTAGTTCATTAGCATGAGGAAATGGCAAATACTTGATAGTTCAGCAGGCAGGATAGAGTCACTAAAGTGATGGAATGATGGCAACAGCCACAGATCTCAAGAGCATAGCCACTAGAGTTCTCAGGAAGCCAAAACAGGTAAAGGAGAGAGCGAACTGACAACGAGAGGCCCCTTCTCCTAAATCCAATAGTTTTTAAAGTGCAGATTTGTCACCATGACGTTGTTTTCAATCCACTATGGAGTGATCTCATGTGATCACTTCTTCCGTTTAGCAGGTACAAATTGATATTCAGGACTCCGGGACTTTATTTAATCCAACTGAAGATTGCAATCAAGAATCCCATTACTAAAAAGATATTAGCTCTACATCCCATAGTACTGACAACTGAGCAGGTTACTCCATGATTCGTCATTAAAATGAGGCCAAGATGACTGCTAATATCAAAAGTTGAAGATATTACTGATATGATATACTAGGAGTGAAAACAAGGATTCTGAATACTTGGCATCCATAAGTGCCTCTAGAACAGTGCACCGGAATTGAAAAAGATCCTGTCCCATAGAGGGCCCCCTTTGTTTACACAAAATACAGGTACTCTTAACGAATAACCCAGACAAGAATACGTGGCTACATCTTTTGCAGCACTCTCTTGATACAGAAATAGCGAAAGTTGGGAAATTCCCCTGATGAAGGCACCCCAGCCGAAACACTTGTAGCTTCTACCTACCGCCAGCCTTCCCATTATCCACAGTAAGTTTGGATCACCGTACTTGTTCACAATATACAATGAAACACATTATTTGATTACCTGTCTATATTCATTGTACTGTTTCTTATCGATACATGATTGTGTTGTAATGTTTTCTATGGACTAATGATTTTATCATTTATCACAAGTTAAGAATAATATTTTGATATTGGATATAGAAATATATATAAAAAAACAACTAAAAACAAAAAAGAAAGTTACGATAATAAATAAGTCAACATGGTCAAATGTTTATCACCTTACAATAATGCACATTATTTTATGCATCATTATTGTTGTGTTGCCTTGATATTTATAATTTCTGATAATTGGATACTTGCTTCAAGTTTTTTTTTCCCTTTCATGTCATCGTCAGAACCAGCTGCATCATTGACAAAGCTATCACACCAGTACCTCCACTTATCTTGAAATCAGCTCCCCACCTCTGGTGGATCTCGGTACACATGCAGTTAGGACACCATAGACTACATATAAAGAAGTGTAAAAAGAGAATCAACAAGACAGAAGGCCTTTTCTATGCACTCAGGCTCTTTAACAACAACAGCATCCGGACCAGTGCTGCTACAATAAACAAAGAGTTGAGGACTCACCGCGTTCAAGTACAGTACGCCACAGTGCATTAATCATCTACAACCCAGCTTCCTCGCCTCTTTTTTTTTTTTTAAATGTATGCTTGTCTTTGACTATGTGGGGCGCTCAGGTGCCTTTTGCTTTTGGCTAGGCTTGTGCTATAGAAATACTGAATACATACATACATATACATTACTGTGAACGTTTTCTTAATTGGAAAAGGAAGTGGCGTACCTAGCAGTTGCCACCTGTGGCGGTCACTGCGTTTGCCGCCTGGCAGCCCCATGAAGAGTGGAGGGGATGGTGGTGGTGCTGGTGGCGGAGTACCGTGATGGTTGACCAGCATGGCCGCAGGTAAAAGCGGGGGGAGGGGGGCTGCCACCCCCAAAACTTGTGCAGTCCGGGGCAGACCCCCGCCCTCCCCCCTGGCCCCCCTTGCTACGCCACTGGGAAAAAGGACTTTGCCTGGTGCATATCCAGAAAAGATTTTTAAATCTCAAAAAGGTAAGAAAGAAGTTTTTCTCCATATTTAAATGGACAAAGCAACAGAGCTTTTTCATCTCATTGTAAATATATTTCTTTTCACAATACTTGCTCTTTCAGAGACTAACAGCCTTGGTTCATTAAAACATCTGCGAGGAGCGCCTTCACAGAAATGTTCCAGTTACAATTGACAAGCCACGTCCCCTCCTAACCACTGTAACGCTTTTGTACAGCTCAAATAATGCCAAGAGTATGTTTATGTCCTTATGCTCCCTTCCAATCATAGCGATACTTTCACATAGAATCACCTCATGAATAAATAATGCGTGCCATTGTGATGCTTTTATAGCAGTTTGCATCTTTCCTTCCTTTTGATAATGTTCTCCAAATGAGCTGCTCCTAGATTTGAATTGGGGAGATCCGTCTATATCTGCAGTATATGTTTTGCTAATGAGATGCATGAGCGAACGAGTGCTTCCATAAGCGTTTGGTCGAGCTGAAATAATCAAAACAAATTGGGTGAATCTACACAAATAATGTTCTAAGCAGACTCTGTTTGTTGTTTCTTTGAACATTTAAGATGTCATTTTATGAAAGTTCTTTGTAGTGCATGCACATCAAGAATTCATGCTAGGAAGAACAATAATGTGCAGGAATGGAAGCACACTCATATTTGTTGATGTGTCTCTCTATTCTTAATAAACAGAATAGGTTATTGCGAAAGGGTGATTCGTTTTAATGAGGTAACTTCAAGCATAAATATAATAGTCAAAAGACAGTTGTAATCTCTTTCTAGAAAATGTTTCCTATGTTTTCAAACAGTACAGGCCCAGTAGAAATCCATAAACATGACATTACCGTCACAGCTCAGGGCTGATTCAGAAATGTGTAGTTCCCTCCAATATCTAGGTCTAATTCTCCACTGGTTTGCTATTCAGCATGTCCAGGTTCCAACTTTTTACTGTGATAATGTGATGGAGCACCGTGCAGTCCCTATACCTTTAACGTATACTTCTGAGCAAAAATCAATGTTGTGTGTTCAGTGTATTTTGAGGCTAAGGACCAAATTCACAAACTGCATTTTGTAGTATGTGAAGGAGAATTCCTGTAGTACTCCTCAGATACTACAAAATCCAATGGACAAACCTACCACAGATCTCCTCTGGCTCTCCTATCTTTTTATACAAAGATTTCAACTATGGCAATGGAGACCGCCACACATGTATGTACAATATGTAATAAATATGGAAGGGACCGGGGATGGGTGGGAGAATTGGGCCTAATTACCAAGCAAGTAAACCTGTCTGGGGGAGGAGCTGTCGCCCGCAGACACTTATGTCACGTCTCCACTACTTGTTGAGGATTACGGGGCACCTGACGTCAGTATTCCGAGAGAGCCAATTTGGACATTCAGGGCCTCATTGCTGAGGCCCTACCAGCACTTTTTTGTTTGATGTTCCGGTGGCGCAATGTGCCACCCCATATTCATAAGGCCACATAAAGCCACTTTACAAAGCTTTTCATGACCTTAAAAATATGTGCACCTTTAACAAAGAAAACTGCGTGAAAGGGGTGTTCCATGGGGGTTGCTGTGGGTGTTCCCACGCAACACCCATGGAACCTGACACATTCCTAGATTTACGAGCAATCGTAAACCTGGGAATGCGTCAGAACCTAACGACACCCAAGGGGTGGCGTTAGGGAGGCACAACGAAGAGAAATGAAAACATTTCTCCTCGTGGTTTCATTTTTCTATGTGTACTGCATTCTGCTTCACACATAGAAAAAGGAAAGTGCCTGAATGGATTGAATTTGTGTACAAAATCAGTCAGCCCCTCAACGCAGGCACCCTTGCACTAATGTGCAAAGGTGCCTGCTTTGGTGCATGGCAGCCCATTGTGCGCCAGCGCAGGGGAAATGGACAGAAATGCGGCGTATCACATGGATACAACACATTCCTGCCCTTTCCTTTTGCCATAGGACAGTGCAGCAGGGAGGCCTCCGGTGTTGCGCTGCGGCAAAAGCCTAAAAATAGGCCCTTAGACTTCAAACCTATTTAAACCAATTACAGCTACTTGGAATGTGGCATGCCAATCCAATAAATTAGGCAATCCAATGTGGAGTCATACAGAGATTCACACCATATTTTAATTTTTCAATAATTCCCCTGTATTTAGGTCATGGTCTACACCCTGCCTCATATAGCCACGTAGCATAACCCTAAGGATTAGGATGGTCCTGAAGGGGGGAGGTCGCTATTAATTAGGATTATAACATCCTTAGTTCTTAAAATAAAAAAAACTCTGATTGATCATTACTTAATAATGGGCCTAAGCCTCAGGGTAGCAAGGGCATATAAGTGAAACTATATCACATCTATAACCATTCTACAGAGCGGAAAAAGAGTCCCCGACCTTCAACCATTTATGTAGCCATTTACCCAGTGCTAAACTTAATTCTCGCATTAATATAGCTGGTGATTTCAATGTGATCTTTGAACCATTGGCCTGGATGGATCTAGTTATGGACACTGAAGAAAAAGGTAGAGAGATACCAACCCTAAATGCCAGCCCACTAAAATTGTGATCATCAGCAGCAACACAGTTAGCTTCATTATCCCTCTTTAATGCATTGCATGCCTGCAGTGGCCACTCAAAAGTTGATATAAACATCCCTTTCACATTCTCTTGAGGGAAACAAAAAAGCACAATTGACTAAGTTCTATTAGACCTCAACCTATGGACCAACCTTACACTGCCCACAGCAAAATATCAAGAGAGCATGTCAAGATACACCTGAGCATCCACACTAGAATGAGTGATACAATAAGGCATGATTCTATAATAACAATAACATTCAGTTCAGACAGTCATCTGCTTCCTGATCAGCACCAACACCCATAGCTTCATCTGTAACCTGCCAAATGAAGTGAGGTGGCTGTGCCTCATCTCTGTTTTGTTTGACATTCATTAGGAATGGTGTCAATTTTTTAAAACTTACTGTATCCTTCAAGATGGACGTCAACAGTTACATCACATAGATAGATCAGAACGTAACTCACCACTGGTATACAGTCGGTGGTACAGTGCCTGCCATCTCTTGGCTAACACATGGTGAGCCCCTATGAGGAGAGGCAGTATCAACTTTTCTTCCACCTAGGAAGGGGAAGCCGGGTCCTCTGTATCCATGTGCCCAAAAGGGCCACCTGGGTGATCAAGGTAAGATGATGTTAGTGATTCTCTGTATGTACATAAACACTTGTAGCCAGAATGACTGCACCTGCTAGCACTCGCACCACATGGGTATGTATGCCCCTCTTGCACTGCACCTCCTTCAACATTTATCAGATATAGAATACATTACTTGTGGATGGAATGGGGTCAGATACCACCATAACATAAGCTGAAAGAAGTTGACCTGATTTTGAAGGAAGAGAGAAGACTTAGACACCCTCCCCCAAATCAACGGTCAGGCTTGGGACCAATATCCCATATAAGACATATCCTTTAGAGCAATAGGCCTGTCTAAGATTTGGTACATTTGAGAGAGAGCCTTGTACATGTCCATATCTGCCATCATAGCTACAACCCCACTTATCTTCCTCATCCCTACTTCCCTCCCTCGAGGGATATGACCCCAGTGCAACAATTGTGTAATATGGTAGAGGTCCATGGGCGGGAGCTTACAATCTTTTGGTGCAATGGTCTCTCATCTTAGGATTTCCATTGGAGAACAGTTGACCAAGGCATAGCTTGTCACTCCTCTCCAAGTCTGATATTCCATATCTGACAGAAAGTCAGGATTCCCCAGAAAAAGTGTCAGAAGGGGGATATGTAGTAACCCATACAATAAACAAAGAAAGTTGGATTTACTATTAGAGACCTGCGCATCAAATAGTGTCCCCTTATTGTAAACAATTCATCCAAGTTCAAAGCGTCAGATATTGAGTGCAACTTTGGTGTTTGATGTGCATCCACCTAGGGCACCAAAAGACTTTCCGCCCACAGAGAGTACAGCAGATCATCACAACAACAGAAGCAAAACACCAGCGCACACCACATATAATAATTTGTATCCTCTGTGCAGTCAGCATTCTTCAATTAGTATTCTTGTCGGAAGACTCTTTTCCAATCCAAGAAAGCCACGTTGTGTAGACAATTCAGACTTTATTTCTCTTAAAAGACAATGCTCCAGAGACGACGCGCGTTTTGCCCTATGGGGGCTTCCCCAAGGCTGTATATCATACATAAAAAACATGCTGTAACGTAAATGTCCTGGTCATTTCCCAATGGACATAACTACTTTACATATGTGTTTAAACATCACTTCATCCCACAGTGTGACATACATATACAAACTGACCACCATAACATTCCGTGAATTTGTCATGCTTCTTACAAAAGTTCATCAACAACAACCTTTTTCCAATCCTAATCATGAAACACACAAAGGAAGATAGGACAGCCACAAAGATAGATTTTTAAGTCAACAGGTTGGCTCAAAGGCCCCAAATGTAGCATAGAAATAGGTCCCTTAACCAATAACAACACCTACACACTTGTAAATAGTACCATATAAAACACCATCTACAAACAAATACTACATTACTAAGCCTGTTCACCTTGTTCACAACGTATTGAGCACTACCCTCATAAAATCACAGGTTTACCAGTGTACAAAATTCTGTGAAAAAAATGTTAGTAATAATAATAATAATAATAATAATAATAATACTGAAGATTATATAGAGCAAACAGCTACCTCAACAGGAGGTGTCCCGGCGCTTAGTGAGCAAGCGGCAGCATACCGAGTAGTTAAAAAAAGCATGGGGGTTAAAAAAGTATTGATTAAAAAAATACACATACAAATACATATTTAAATTTTAGTCTGTCTAGTCACTGACAGCCCTCTTAACCACTGACAGTAAGTCACACTAAAATGTACATTTCTGAATCTTACCTTTATATAAGTGGACCTATTGAACAACATTTTGTATCTAGGTAGATACATTTATGATATGTTGCAATTTTGGGCAGACACAAAGGACGAACTAGATCAGTTCTTTAAGTATATGAATGACAGTCCCTTTGATTTAAGTTTCACAAAAGAAGAAAGTACATCCAGCATCAACTTTCTTGATATCACCATTGTCGTCAACATTGACAAACTATTTCCATTCCCTATAGGAAATCTACTGCCTGTAATGCTCTATTTCAGTCTCAACGTGAAGCAATGCTTATAATGAGGTTTAACACCGCCACGCGGGGATTAAACGAAATTTCGGAAATCTATAAGCCTACTGTCTAAGGCCACATTGACTATTATGATGCCTAATCCAGGCCTGGTTTTGCTCCACCTGCCTGCCAGACCGGTCCTGGAACTACATATCCCAGATACCCCTGAGATCTGTAAACACCCAGGAAGTACTGAGGCCATACTTCCACTCGAGGGCTCTAGCGGTGTCAACCAGCCACACCGTCTAAGGAGAAGGATTGATGCCTTCTGCTCACACTGGTATGTCACCCCGCTTCGCGGTTTATTACCACAGTGGCGTTTGTAGCGCCAGACAGCTAACGGGCATTTCGCTCCATTTTTCAGGAAAGGAGCAGACGCCTAAGAAACTAACCTGAGAGCAGCCAGCTGTGCAACAGCGGGTAAGTACAACCGTTCCCCACACCTTCCCGCATTTGTACATGAACAGAACGAATGAATGGGTCAAGTGTGACACACTAGTAAATGTTGTCGCGTTTTCTCTGCACAGCTGCCGATATCACGTCTGTTGGGAAATACTATTCCTGTGGGAAATCTTACTGCCTGTTATCGATTGCGCTGTGATTCTTGGAATAAGGTAGGAGGCTTCAGTGGCACACAGGGAGTTGATCCCTTCTTGTATATAGTCGTCTATGTTCTAGACACACGCGCTAAAATCAGTCATCTTTATTGTTTCAGAACCAATCCGGTCCTGAGGAGAACCCCACCCTAATGATAGGGGTTTGAAATGCGTCGACCACCTTTTTGTCCAACGTCTGGTTACCCCTAATCTTGTTTTGCATTTATTTGGTTTCACAAGAGTACTTGTGACAATTACAAACTGCAACAATTCGCTAAAATATGAAAAGAAATATTTAGGACTGATCTACTAACCGATGTTTGGACGCACTGTTTTCGCATTATTATTTCTTATTATTGTTTTCACTGTCTTGTAAGTATTGCGTATGAATGAATGGTTAAGTATGCTTGAAATTGTATATTTATATGGTTGTATATATTGTATATAAAAAAGTTTTGTATTTTGTATGTTGTATTTTCCAAGCACGACAAATAGTGTGCTAAAAAGAAAAATGATTATGTTATAAATAGGAATAAATCTTCATGGTGTTAATGACAAACAGGTTGTTTTTGTTTCAATCAAAGCAGCTCTCTTTGCAAAAAAATTTTTTGGGTTGTTGAATTGAGATTCCAGAGTTTGGCTTTTGTGTTGTTTATTTAGTCTTGTTGGACTTAGCCTTTCTGAGTAAGGAGTCAAGGCCCTTGTTTGATTCTTGCGCTATTTCAGCTGAGAGCTCACAATCCAAACTCACTGATTAATGCAATTCCCTATGGGGAAATGGTAAGAACAAAGAGAAATTGCAGTGATGAGAGCAAGCTTGATGAGGAACTCTTACTGGTGGAGAAGAGATTTTTGGCCAGAGGTTATGGCAACGATGTAATCAACAAGGCCTGGACTAAAATCGATAAGAGGGATAGGAATACTTTACTCAAACGTAGAAGACACACAAAGGCCGCCAATACCAGGAAAATATGGTTCATAACACCTCATACATCAGTTAGTACAGACCTGAATAAACATTGGCATTTGTTAACAGAGGATGTTAGCCTACATGGAAAGATAGGCACCAAGCCATCTATTACATTCAAGAAGGGAAGAACACTATGTCAAGAACTATGCCCAAGTTATATTCACCAAAGTAGAACCGGTACTTGGTTACCAACTGCGCCTAAAGGGTTCTACTAATGTGGAATGTGCAGTGTGTGTTGTTTCTCGATGAATAAAACTCTCAAATTTCAATACAATAGTTCGAAGACAAATACCATAAACCATTTCATAAACTGGAATACCACACACACAGTCTACTGCCTTAAATGTATTTGTAATCAAATCTATATCGGTAGCACGATAAGGCCCCTGAAGGAGAGAATACAAGAACATATACAGGCCATACGTAATAATAACATGCAATACCCTTTTGCAGTACAATTTAACACCGTACATGCTAACACTGAGATTTATAAAATAGGGTTTCATGGTATAGATGTGGCGGGATACAGAGGCGGTAACAGAACTTCAAAATGGAACATGAGAGTAATCATTGTGGTAAAAGCCAAGTCTTAAGTTGTTTTCCTGAAGTTGAGTTCATCTTCCAACAGCCTCAGTTCCCTAGTCAGGGAATTACACAACTTTGGGAGCAGGAATGAGAAAGTTCTACCTCCTTTTAAAGACTTAAAGATCCTTGTAAGATTTGGCACCAGTAGACCTGCAAAGGTTTGTAAATCGAATCTGGAAAGCCATCTGGCCCTTGCGTCTTTTTGTTTGGAGGCATTTATATAGCTTGGAGAAGCTCCACCTCAGTTATAAGGCTGTTGATGTCTTCACAAAAGAGAGGCATCGATGTCTGGGAAATGCACCTCAGCAAAGAAGGCATCCTGAAAACTGGTAACTCTAGCCTTGCCTCTATATAACATGAAGTAAAAGTCTGTAAAGACTTGTACAATGTTCTGAGCTTGTGTGTGACCACACCCCTCTCCATCCTGTATCAAGAATATATGGTTTCAAGAACTTTGGATGTGCAGCGAGTGGGCAATTAGCCTTTTGAATTGTATCCCACAATTTATAGTTCAACTGCTTTGTTGCTAAAGGTTTACATGCTGCATCCTTGGATAGAATGGCTTCTAACTCTCCCATTGCTACTTGCAACACACTATTGGTCTTCCTACTGCTGGAATGCTTAAACTCTAGCTCTAGACACTTAGACCAAGCAAGTCTATGAAATGTAGGGCAGGATGTAGGACCCTTCACTTTAGCGAGTCTCATGTTGTGCCAAATTACGACTCACAATTTGTGACTCATAAAAGTGAATGTCAACAGTGTCTCAGAAACTGTTTGCGATTCCCGATGGGGTCGCATATTACATGCTTAATCAATACTCATGAGGCAAGCGCAATTTGCGACCCCATTAGAAATGGCTAGCACTCACAGGGAAGGTGGCCTGCTGCGTTCCTGGGTAAACTGTGAGGTGTGGCGCAGCAGCCAAGGTGCCTGACTCCAGACCACAGGGTTGACCGTTCGATCTCCAGCGACAGGTTAACACAGCACCATGTGACTATGGGCAATAGCTTTCTTAATCTTTCCCAACGGCCCCCAGCGCCAGGACACATCCCTGGAGGTAGTTTTGCGCTTTACAAATGCTGGCTGTTTTGCATTTAAATGCGGTTGCAAAACAATTCTACATGGCACTGAGACTCGTTATTAGGAAGGGACGCCCCGTCCTAATAGCGAGAGCCACAATGCTATTTTGAGAGTCAGTGAGTCGCAAAATAGCATATGTGCATGCCTGGACCATTTTTTAGTTGCAAGCGGGCCGATTTCCTGTTTGCGAGCTCAAAAAAGGGTAATACATTTGGGCTGTAGTCTTGAGGCCTATGAAATGCCCTTCGATCACGGCTTTTGCAGCATCCAAAAGAGTTGCCAGTCCCACTCTGTCCTTGCCATTGTCCTTGAAATAATTGTTCAGTCCTTCCTTAACATTGTCCCGAAGTGGAAAGCAGGCCAAACAAAGGAAATTACACTGTAATGTAGACTGGGGGATGGTCGGAGAGCAATTGAGTCCCTATCTCAGAGGATTTCACCCTAGGACAAAGTGACTGAGTAGAGAAAATATAATCACTCCGAGAATGGGACTTATGGACATGAGAATAGACTGTAAAGTCTCTGCTAGTCTCATAGCAAGATCTTCAAACCTCCAAACATCAACCAGCTGCAGTTCAATGGGGGCAGAATGTCTGCCATGTAGTGCTGTTGTGTAGTTCCCATTAATCCATAGGATCTGCATGTTTGTGGACAACATGAACTTTGGTTGAGGAGCTTAGACTGGTTCCATTCAACCCAGCAGTATATGTTGACCTAGAGACCAGCTTGCTTACAGTGCAAACATAAGTCCCTCTAACTCAAAAAGGGAGCAAATTGTTTCTAGCAACCACTGAACATGACAAGCCTGACCCCTCAGGGATTGTGGTAACGGATCTAGAAAGATTTCACCTAGTCAATCGGACACTTTTTCGCTCCAAGAAGTATACAGAGAATACACAATGGGGCTTTTTCAAGATATTTATTGAACCAACCTGATTCGTGTACAGAATACATGTGCTGCAATAATCAGTAGACAGAAGCATATGCAAGTGATTACAAGAACCAAAATAGTGAATAGCAGATACATTCACATTATGGTGCTAAAACAGTGTGTACATGCAGGCAAATAAAACAAGGTAATAATCAGTCATACTCTTACTACGCAGTCCATACTCTATGTGTATCTAGTGTGTATGTAGATGTATAGCCAATAGTCCCCCCCGTCAGAATGAACCAACCTCCATTACCTGGCAGGAAATGATGTAGGACCCTATCTTGGTCACAAACTGGACACCGGTCACAGAAATGCTAGGTAGCTGCTTAGTGAAGCCTCTGCATGCAGGGAACCCTCAATGTGAGATAAAGTGTTTCCACTGCTAACTCCCGGAAATGATTCTTTATTTATAATAAAAAGCATCCTTGTGATGTATTTGCAGATTAGCCTTGTTATGGATATTCAGATAGATCTGTCGCCCCATGGATGAAGACAGAATGACATTTGTACAGCGTGCATAAAGGCCTTGTCCTCAGTGTTTGAGGCATCATGATAATGTTGTACAAAGCCCAATCTGAAAGCAAGGCAGTCTCAGAGAAACTAATGCAACATTGTCATGTATGTAAATATGTGCAAAAGATCACAATAAAATGTTATGTGCAGAAATAGGACAATGTAATTAAATCTGTGTGGCCTAACCCGGGCACACATCTCCCACTCCTCATACTGAGGGTCAGCATAAAAGCTATATAAAAATCAGCAAGCCATATAAACTCTATAAATAACTGAAAAATATAAAACCATTCTAAAAATCATCTAACAGGCCTTATAGTTCCCACCAAATGGAATTACCAATTGTTTATGTGCTCCGTATGGTAGTCGTAATATCGCTGTTGCCAGCAACCGCAGGCGACGTTCCCAGTGGTGCACCTCCAAGAAGGTTTATAGAGCAAACGTGATTCAATACAGTTCCCACAGCAGCCGCTGAGGGAGGGAATACATCCTGTATGCGGTCTGCAGAGTTGGTATCCAGTTCACCAGGAGCCAAAGCATCCCAGGGTGGCTTGAAGAATACGCCAGGAATGAAGCCAAGTCAGTGTTGTTATTTCAAAAACCTTTATTCATACTTTTTTTTCCATCGAATACAATTCCTCATATAAACAAACAGCTCAGCCAACGCGTTCCGTTCCAAATTGTGGGAACTTCTTCAGGGCTATAAAGATAATATCGGTAAGTTCAATCTTCACAGAAAATGTGTATCCTCAATTCAGCTCTGTGTGCCGAAAAAACGTGCAACTCCTCAAGGCATCACCATGCCCATTTGAGAAAGTTCCCTCATTCTACATGGTAGCCCCCACGTTTTGCTGAACTGCTGATGTGCTTTGACTGAATGTGCCCTGGGCTCCTGCCAATCAGGTGCCCAGGGCCTATGTTTTTTCCTTAAACCTGCATTAAATACAAAACCGAATTTGCATTTCTGGCCACAGTTCAGCCCCTGGTAAATGGTACCATAGGTACCTAGGACACTGTGACTAGGGGAGACCTCTAAGGGCTGCAGCACTTACCGTGCTACCGTTAGAGGCCCTGTAACATAACACTCACACACTGCATTTGCAGGCTTCATGTCTTGGTGCAGAATAAAGGGAAGAGTCGACATGGCACACCTACTACCCACTCCCCTGGCATAGATCAGTCAGCCCTCTAGCTGGATGCCCTATACCAGTGGTGAGAGTAAAGGTGCATGAGCCCTGTACCCCTACAGTGTCTAAGTCCATTCTTAGACATTGTAAGTGAAGGGCTGCCATTAAGACTATATGGTGCAGGGAGTCTGTCGTTACGAACTCCACAGCACCATAATGGCTGCACTGAAAACGGAGAAATTTGGTATCAAACTTCTCAGCACATTAAACCCACACTGATGCCAGTGTGGTATTTAATGTAAAATGCATGTAGAGGGCATCTTAGAGATGCCACCTGAAAAATTACCTATCACTAGTGTGCTGGCTTACTGGCTGAACTGGGGTGGCAAAGTGAGCTGAAGAATGATGATGGATTCAACCCAGATCTGTGACTGGGGGTGAGTGTCTGAAAAGTTTCAGCGCTCCATCCATCATCTCCTTGTGTTTTCTTTGTTCGACCTAAGTTGGCACGGTATGCCCAGACATGGGTCCCTTGCTCACTTTTCCACTGGATTCAAGCTAGCCTGGCTGATGAAGGGTGTTATCCAGAAACTGGTCCAAGGATGCTTGTTTCCGGTCCAGGGAAGACATGCCTTGGCAGTTTGGGCTGGAATTTCCCCATGAGGCACAGGGTCAAGACTGATTTGCATATAGCTATATCTGAACTGGGGTAGCAAATTGAGCTAAAGAATGATGATGGATTCAACCCAGAACCGTGACTGGGGGTCTGAAAAGTTTCAGCGCTCAGTTCATCTTCTCCTTGCATTTGCTTTGTTTGCAGGGTATGCCCAGACGTGGGTCCCTTGCTCACTTTGCCACTGGATTCAATCTAGCCTGGCTGATGAAGAGTGTTACCCACAAACCGGTCCCAGGATGCTTGTTCCCGGTCCAGGAAAGACATGGCTTGGCAGTTCTGGCTGGACTGGTCCCAGGAGGCACAAGGTCAAGACTGATGTACATATATCTGTGTCTGAACGGGGGTGGCAAAGTGAGCTAAAGAATGATGATTGATTCAACCCAGATCTGTGACTGGGGGTGAGTGTCTGAAAAGTTTCAGCGCTCTGTCCATCATCTCCTTGTGTTCGCTTTGTTCACCCTATGTAGGAAGGGTATGCCCAGACGTGGTTCCCTCGCTCACTTTGCCACTAGATTAGATAGGTAGCCTGGCTGATGAAGGGTTTTACCCAGAAACTGGTCCCAGGATGCTTGTGTCCGGTCTAGGGAAAATATGGCTTGGTAGTTCGGGCTGGACTGTTCTCATGAGGCACAGGATCAAGACTGATTTTCATATAGCTATGTCTGAACTGAGGTAGCAAAGTGAGCTAAAGAATGATGATGGATTCTTCCCAGATCTGTGACTGAGGGTGACTGTCTGAAATGTTTCAGCTCTCCGTCCATCATCTCCTTGTGCTTGCTTTGTTTGCCCTAAGTTGGCATGGGTCCCTTGCTCACTTTGCCGCGGCACGTGGCCAGAATGTAATGTCTGAAGTGGCCAGCTTAATAACACAATGGACTGGAGTTGTGACTGTCCGTGTTGTAAAATAGACATGTCCTACAGCATTATGTCAATTGCAGATTATACTTTGTTGGCCAATGAATATATCCTAGATGACAACATGGTCAAGCCATTGTCAACCACTGCCAAAGCTTTTTCTAGATTGACTGTATCAATCTCATGCAGCCTTTCAGCCACTACCTGTTGAGAGACTATCCACAGTTTATTGTATATGGCATACTGGAAACACTTTTGACATGGGTTCCAGGGACCTAGCAAGAAATCCCTGAGATCCAGTTCATCTGACAGAATGGACAAGTGTTGTTTTACCTGGGACAGAGTTGATGCATTTAACAAATCTAGGCACAAGTTCCCAACACTGTGTGATGCAACCACACCGGATTGTTCAGATTGTACATACCGTTGATCAGGTCTATTGATCTTAAATACTTTGGCATTACCAATGAAACTGAACTGACACCTATTAGTGTCTAACGGCCAAGCCAACCTTCCCTTCGATTTGGGGTCCAATGAATTGTAGGAGCTGTTGCATATCATGACATCTGATGTATCCTCATTGTATCATGTGAAATGTTGCCAATTCTGAAAGTGTGTGAATGTGAGAATATGTGGTGTCTTCATCTTGCTATTCCAAGACATGAATTTTGCTGCACAGCTGTGTTCAGGAAAATCATTTGGCATGCTCTAAACAAACCCTCAGTTCCCTGAACATGCCAGTACTTTTTCCCTCTAACAAAGTTTGTATCTATTGTGTTCCCAAAAGCTGAATCCCTGTACAGACAGTTGAGAAATACAGGAAGCAGAGTATATCAGCTTGGTATTTGGTAGCATATTTTTCTTTGCAGATGTAAATGCAAGCTTAATATAATGTCTGATGTGTCGAAATCAGAAAAATAGGCAAACTTCTGTGCATACATTTTTTAACTATCTTTTGGTGGTATTGTGTAGTGTTCCCATTGGGTTTAATTATAAACTGCACATGGGATACTTTCTTTATGCAGAAAGTGATGACCATAACGTTGATGTACTATCATACAATTCATTAGAAGAAAATGCAGTTTATTGTTCTAGATCTTCTAGCATATTCTGCACTGTATTAATGTCCCAAGCATCATGAATATTGATAGAGGTGATGATATCATTTAAAGACATTTTAAACAAATATGAAATGTGCAAAAGTTCAATAGGACCATACACATCATACAATAACCTGCTGCACACTAGTCCTTCGGGAAGTGGAACTGTTGTAATATTCACCATGGACCGGTCTCTTTGTTCAAGTTGTAATGATACATGTGGTTTTAGTACCAAGTTCACAAGTCCCTTGCTCACTTTGCCACTGGATTTAAGCTAGCCTGGCTGATGATGGGTGTTACCAAGAAACCGATCCCAGATGCTGTTTCCGGTCCAGGGAAGACATGGCTTGGCAGTTCCGGTTGGAATGTGTCTGCTGCTTTCAGCTGCCACCACCAGACATGTTTCTGGAACCCTGGGTCGAGAGCCTGCTGCTCTCGGGGGCCTGAAACAATGCACATCTTGGGACGAGGCTCTAATCCTCCTCCCCCAGGATGGGCAGGGTCCACGAAGGGGAAGCTTCAAAGGCTTTCCGCCTTTGGGAGCTTCCCCAGGCCACTTGCTGCTTTCAGCAACGTGTCCCCACTGGTTCTGACCCCCACTTTGGGAAGGAGAACCAGTGGGAAAAACAAGTGAGGAAGACATGTGTGACCACCTCTGCCAACTCCACCCCTCAGGTGGGCAAGGCGAGGTGAAGCACAACTCTCAGGCCCGCCATCTTGCAGATGGCCGGACCCAGCCAACCATGGAAAAACGTATTCCCCCCTCCCACTGGAGGGTGACATAATAGGGGGTGTACCCACCCCAGGTAAGGGACCAATTGGAACCAACCTTTTACCTACCTGTAACACCTCTAAATCTAGTATTTAGGGCATCCCTGAACCTTGCTTCCGCAGACAAGAAACTACAAGAGGAAAAAAAGAAGGACAGAACAGCTGTGCCGAAGCTAAAAAGAGGAGGACGCCCACTGACTTGGCCCCAGCACTACTGGCATGTCCCCACCTCGAATGCAAAAACAACAGGTGATGGACAGAATGCAGAACAATGTCATACATTCACCCAAGTACAGAGATCTGGGCCTAAATCTATCATTTTTTTGCTCACCATGCCATTCCAGTTTGTACCCAGCCATATGCAAATCAGTCTTAACCCTGCGCCCCATGGGAACAGTTCAGCCTGAACTGCCAAGCCAGGTCCTCTCAGGCTGGACTGTTCCCATGAGGCACAGGGCCAAGATGATTTGCATATGGCCATGTCTGAACTGGGGTGGCTTGGTGAGCAAAATAACTATGGATTAAACCCTGATCTGTGACTGGGCGTGAATTTTTTGCCATTGTGCAACATTCCGTCCATCATCTTGTGTGTTTTCCCATTCACCCTATTTGGGAAGGGTATGCCCAGACGTGGGTCCCGTGCTCACTACACCACTGGAGTCAAGCTATCCTGGCTGAAGGCGGCTGATAGCCAGAAACCGGTCCTAGGATGCTTGATTCCGTTCCAGGGAAGACATGGCTTGACAGTTCGGGCTGGACAGTTCCCATGAGGCACAGGTGTAGTGTGTTTATCTAGGTACCTATATTGATACTCCTATTTCTGACCCTTGCCCGGTTATTAATTCACTAATGTCCATTCACCGGCACAGAAACCCGTTTTCAGATTAGGTCATAGCGCATGCTGTCACATTAAGCAAGCACTATCCCTTCAGCCCCCAAGAAAGCACACAGAGTTCTCAAAACAAATCAAACCTCCAACAGACCTGGGAAATCCCCTGCAGCTATTGTTTTGATTTCGCTCGAGAACTCCTGCAAAGAATGTAAGAACGACCAGTCCTTATGACATTCTTGCTGACGTCTTATGTCCATCCTTACGTCAAACACGGCACCTTTCAGGTATAAATATACCGACGCTGCCCTAAGCTAAGACACGGTGGTGACGAGCTTGGAGCAGCGCTACTTGCCGGAGAGCCCAGCTGATGCAGAAAGCCCACGGACGCTGCCCCTCCCTTTTGACGCGCTGAGAGAGACGCTGCCTTTTCTCCTGCCGAGAAGTCCAGCCTCCGGCGTTTCCAGCCGCCCTCGCGGGTAACTGGGATATCGAGTCCTGAGACAGAGATACCAACCCTCCAGCCTTCTAAATCCCAGGTACTGAACTGACTAACTCCTTACAGAGAATTATTGAGTCAGATTCTTGGCAAAACAAACTTAACTTAAACTGCTACTTACTTACTCCCTCCCAAGTATTAGGCTTAGGTCAGGTACACCGGGGTAGGCGTAGTTAGAAGCACCAGTTGAGAACGATTAGTCAATGTATATATGTATGTATATCTTTTATCCATTTTAAGTATCATATGGCTAAGAAACCATATAATTGCTTTTACAGTATTATTTTATAATACTGTATGCACTTTACTTAACTATAAGTATTGCAATAATAGCGATACATTTCTCTTGTATGAGAAAAGAGACTGATCAATAAATAACATCTTTTTATTGAAGCACGCCCATCTCTTATTTCTCTACAAACTGGTGAAACTAAGAATGCACGTACTGACTGAGTAAAATAGTTGTCTTTTGTTTTCACACGACTCTAGAGATATACTCTTGATTAGGGGAGAGCAAAGTTGTCATGTTCTATGGTTGTCAGAAACTAAATCCCTTCTTGTCTATCCAGGGAGGTTAAACTCCTCCTTGCCTATTCGAGAAAGTTTCTAGTGAACTCTGAGCTAGCTGGCACACATAACTTTAAGTCTAATATCGTCAGTAGAAGACCTAGTTAACCACAGTCCTACGTCTATACTATTGAAGATATTATTCCAATGCGCAGAGCCTATTGGGATAATAGGAACTACACTACATGGCGCCCAACGGTTTGGATAGGCGATAAATCTAACGCAAGACATTAGAGTAACTCAGTCGTGCTTTTTCACACAGACCCTTTTTTCCCATAAAACTCCAAAGACGTCTGGAGTGGGTGAAAGGTTAAATCCGCCAAACTTAGTAGGAGGCGACTCCTATGTATGGTTTTTGGTTTATTCAACGTTGAAGGATACAGTGTTCCAAAATATTGTGCACCTAATCTTTGTTTCCGTGGAAACCTGATCTGCAACAAAAACCCTTCTTGTCAGTAAAATATCAGACGGTGAAGGAGATAGGGAGACAGCTAGAGTAGCAGCTCAACTCCTAGCGGAAGACACAAGTCTCGTACAGCAAGACCCGGATGCAATACTCATCCCGGTCAGCATAAGAAAAACTATAACCTTAAAACTTATAGAAAATGGACTGACACCAAGAGGTGGTACAGTCATATTCGTAATTGAGGCACACGAATATCGGCAGACAGAGGTATTCTATTCATGGATAAATTTTCCAGCAGCAAACGCTGTAACAAAGGAGTTCCATTATTACAAGATAGAGGAACCTCCGGATGAGTACACCCCTTTCGAGGAGGTGGAAATACCACTCAAATACCAAGAGCACCTGCTCTGGTTTAAAGGCGCCCTAAAACATAATGATCACATCACCAGGCTCGGTCCACTAGGTAGACCAGGAGCAACGTGGCCGGTTCTAGCCAGCTACACACCACATCCAGACATTGAAAAAATTTCAATACCAGAACTTTTAGTACAGTTAAAACAACTGATTAAAATACACAGACAATTAGTCCAATATGTAATGCGGACTTCAACAGTCCAAACAGCTATTAAAATTCCACAGCTGACCCCTCATCAGGGTAACACAAATAAAATCACACCACAGAACATACAGTCCTGTCTAGGTAAAGTAACCATTAAAAGGGAACAAATTCCATTCTGGTTAGCACAAAAAATCACTCAAATAGAGGCAGTATTTCCGGATACTACCCCTACTGAGAAACACAGAATTCTGACTATCTGCCTTCCAATGGGGATCGCTCCACATGTGGAGGACTGTGACACTTGGGGTACAGTCTTTGCTTCCATTTACACAAAAACACATGGTGTTCCGTCCATGGCGGTAATACCAGAGGTGCTTAAACAGATTCAAAATGAATACGGTCCAGAACCTGCTTTAACTCTGGGTATGAAATTACTGAAAGACTTCAAGCAGGTCTCGGCAATATTACTAGCAAACATAAAAGGGGAAGCAGCAAATGTGGCGATCCGCCAAAGATTGAAGGAAACAGATATAGCAGACCAACCATTTGAACTTGCCAGAATCATAGAAAAATCCTATGAAGAACTAGGAAGAGATAGTTTGGGTGGGAAACCAGTGAAACCCCAACTAATAGAAAATCCTGAAAAGGTATTTATTAAAAATAATCTAAACACTTCAAAAAAGAACTGGGATGGAAATAAACAATCCACTCCCAAAGAAACAAGATTCCAGTCCAGAGGAAGGTCTCCTCGGCGGAGAGAAAGATCTCCAGACCAAGGACACAAGTCTCCCCAGAGGGAGCCCTCTGAGAAAAAATACAACCTTAGAAATAGGGATAATTTGAAGAAACCTGATAGATATCAAGATATTGATACACGTCCCTCTCGATCTTTTCAGACTTCCTCGCAGAAATCGGAAAGAAGAGGACGGTCAGAACACAGGGAAGAGCACGTCAAGTCCAAAGACAAAGAACCTGCTCATCAAAGTAAAAAGTTACAATTTCCAAAGAAGAAGGTAGCCAGCATTAAAATAATCAAACATGCCGAGGATCCTGAGGACTCAGCTGAAAAACGGAGAGTGGGCTCAGACAATGTTAGACAGCGCAGCAGAAGTGAGCATAGCTCGCAAGATCCTGATGAATCATCTGGAGACAGTGGACACGAATGAGTATATTCAGGTGGAAACTGCAGATACTAGAGTTAGCAAACCTCATAAAATATATGAAATAACTTTACGTATAGAGGGAGATAAGACAAGGAAAATAAGGGGTCTATTTTGGGATAATCTCTCCAAGGGCTATGACATCCTTCTAGCTGAAAAAGACTGGCCACCAGAGTTTGTCAGGGAGTGCCCTCATGGCGAAGAAATGATTATGACTGCCTTCTCAAATCATATTCCAATTCATAAAAAATGTACACTTGCAAGAAAGTGGGCAGTAGCCCAGGCTCCTGCACTATATAAAAATCATGTGGCATGGGATGAGGACTCTCCTCCTCACAAGATCCAATTAAAATCTCAACCGACTGCACAGAGGCAGTACCCAATTAAGCAAGAAGCTAAAAAACAGGTCAGGGAGATCTTAGATCAACTTGAATACCAGGGGGTGATAGAAACATGCACCTCACAAATGAACAATCCTTTGTTTCCTGTCTCCAAACCAGATGATTCATATCGTCTAGTTTTGGACTACAGACACCTTAACTCATGCTGCAAAACTCACACAGTGCGGCACTAATGAATAGCATAGTGCGCAAAAAATACAAAACAACATTAGACATCTCTAATGGATTCTTTTGTCAAAATATAGCACCTGAAAGCAGATATGTGACTGCTTTCTCAATAAATGGCTCGCAGAAATTTCTGTCGTTTGCCCCAAGGGTTCAAGAACAGCCCAGGATTATTCTCAGCGAGGGTAACAGAGTTACTACAAATGTATGATGATGAGGCATTATCTTATGTCAATGACATCTATCTAACAGACGATGACTTGGATACTCACTTGAAAAGAGTGAACACCATAATACTTGGGTTCGCAGCAGAGGGTTACAAATTCAACTTCAAGAAGTCAAGAATTGCCCATCTGACTGTCCTATTTTTAGGATATGAATTATCAAGTGAAGGCAAAAGCCTGGCTGACAATTTCCTAGAGAAATGTGCTGTAATCCAAGCACCTAGAACACTGAGAAACTTGCAATCAATTCTAGGTTTCCTGAATTTCGGAAGAACTTACATTATAAACTATGCAGAGAGGGTTAAACCTCTCTATGATCTAATAAAACCAGATTTTAAAAGAATCAATTGGACTCAAAAACACACAGAAATTTTGAGATCTTTACAAACAGACATGTTAGTTAAAACAAAACTGCAAACACGCGATAACACACGCAACCTTGTGATTCGAGTCATCCCAGGAAGATGCGGATTCACATACCTAACCTCAAATGAGGGAGAAAAGGTACCAATAGCATACAAATCACATTTGTACACAGAAGCTGAAAAAACATTCAGCATTAAGGAAAACATTGTTCACGCGGTTCAAACAGCTGTAGCAAGAGAAAGATACCATGCTGACGGCAGACAGATTACAGTCAGAACAGCAGAATCAGCCTTTGAGGCATTAACAAGCCCATGTAATTTACCTACAATGGCACTAAATCCAAAATGGATACAATGGGAAGATTCTCTTGCTACAGACAGAGTGAAATACTATTTTAATCCAGAGATGACAAAATAAAAAAATCTAGAATATGAAAGAGAATATCCTCTGCCAATCGACATTCTGCCCATACGACAGTAGGCCTGTGTAATACATACAGACGGACATGCTCAACCCTCAGTTTGGGGAGAGCAAGCATACAACGCCACATGCGAGATTGTACAAAACGTGTGGCGCGGAGGTAAATTAAGACCTCTGTTTTCAAAAACACACTCAGTGGAAAATAATTCAGAAGAACAAACTGAAATAATAGCGTTAAAAATGGCGCTAGATAATGCCGATCGCGAATTCCCGACACTAATAGTGTGCGATTCGTATTACTGCGTCAAATCATACAATAACGATTCAGAGAAATGGATTCAAAACGGTTACAAAGATGACACAGGTGCAACAATAAAGCAAAAATCGCTGTGGGAACAAATAGTTCTTTTAAAGAAAGAACTACCAAAGACTCACGTGATACACTCACTGAGTCATCAGCGTGATGGCGTTCACGTTGCAGGGAATTCATTGGCTGAGACAGCCACAGCGGAAACAACTAAATCGGCTTCCGTAGCTACAAAAAAGCGTTCAGTAAAATACATTGACGGGCAAACAATGCTGGCGGTAAAAACGTCATCAAAAGGCGATTGCTCAGCGCTACCCCTAATGTATCCACTCAATTATACATACATAATCGATGCAAACTCCGTTCCTTTTGCTCGAATCCCTGGAGTGGGGGATAGAGTGATTCCAAACATGAACAGGAGAGGCTTGTTAATAGCAGACGCACATATGGGTGAGGGTCTTAGACACCTTACACTGAAGGATTCTCTAGAAGAATTACAATCAACATACTGGTGGCCAGGAATGAGCCTGCAACATCACATATTTGCAAAAAACTGTTCAAACTGAAACAGAGACCGCAGTGGTGACCGAGACGGTGTATTGCCATGGCGTTTCACCCAATAAGGATTAGGCTATCGACATAAAATACCCAGTATGAATAATGCGTCAAATTAACATATAGAGACTATCATCACTTAAAATGTAGACCCCAGCTCTCGGCTGACGTCTGAACTGTTATACAAAGATTTGCAAGTCTATAATGGCATATACGCATGGGGCGTGCCACATTCTGACCATTGCACTACTTTTTAGCTCTCGAGCTGGTGGGGGGTGTATGGCCAGAATGGGCATTGCATTGCGGTACTCTTGTCACTTCCTTCCTGAGGGAAACGGGATGGTGTAAAGAAAAAAACAAGGCACAGAGCAATCTATAACGGCAAAGGTATTAGGTTCGGGAGCTGGGTGGGTCAAACATTTAATAAGTGTCCAACGTAGTCTTAATAATCTGCCAAGAAATTCTCTGAGAGGTCTCAGTCCGTACGAACTATTGTTTGGGACTAGAATGTTAATCCAGGACCTTGATAGTCAAACTTCAGTGGTTAAAGAAAAATGCTTTGATATCAAAGATCGTTTGGCTATTTTACAGGACTTAAACGAAACAAGAAAAGACCTGAGCAACATAAAATTGAAACAGCAGCCAATAACCACTGAAGAGAAACCAACTGTCCCAGCAAGGCCTGTCTGGATTCCAAAAATCGGGGATCTGGTCAGAGAGAAGATCACGGTGAAGAATTTGGGCCTTCTTACAGAAAAGCAGTTCCTGTCTTGTCTGTCAACGGGACAAGATCAGTAGTACTACCGCCCCTTGCTGGTAAAAAGGAGAACCGAGTTGTATCCATCGACCTGGTTAAACCACAATCATGTGGCCGATAACAAGTAGTAGGCCAAGTGGACTCCCAAGAAGTAGCAGAACACCAAAGTTTGCTACAAACACAGAGGTTCAAACTGAAAGACTAATCACAATTGATAAACCTACAGTAAAACAACAAGGACTATGCAACAAAGCCATGGAACTTAAACCTCTTGAAACCCAAATTAAAATCTTGAATCAAGAAACACCAGTCTACAATGATGTAACCACAGACTATACTAATGAAACAAAGAAAATTCCAAAATCGAAAAGGAATCCAGAAGCAATTGAAACAATTGACAGAACAGCATCCGGCTACTTCATCAACTTCGATGATTTTTCTGAAGATCTGAGTGAACCTGAGGAACAGCCGACAACAAAAACTTTTAAAGATAAAGCAAAGGAACTCTCTCATCAACTAAAAGAAACCTATCTGATTTCTCCATGGATTGAACTTTGGGTGGCACTTGGAGTATTCATCCTCATACTTTGGCTCATCATGGTACTATGCTTGGGACATTTCATTGAGGGAAAATATGCTACAATGGACACAGCAAGTGAGAATATCAACTTGGTCCTGAAACCACACAAGTCTTCACACATCGAGAAAAGAGAACTTTCTTCAGTAAACTTCACAGCCAATCCTATACCCGGTGGGGTATCATGGGACAAAACTGATTACGAAATCTATGGTCCGGTTGAGCTCCTGAAGTATCCTCATCAATTCAAGATTTCATTAAGTGACTTTGTAAAACCAAGCACGTTTGCTGATGATTGGGACTTTGAAAGTATTAATGATATGATGTCTGATCTAGTAATGTCAGCTAAATTTACAGAACATGATTATTTGCAAGGCTCATCTAATTACGATCAAATGTTTTGTTACAACCATTATGGTAACCATTATCTGCATAAATCTACTCAACCTAGAATTTTTTTTAATTTTAACCAATGGGAACATTGTGCAACTCCACCAAAAGGCAGTTCAAAGACATTTTTTGATAAATATTCATACTTTTCAGGGTTCAACACAAGTAATGCAGAATCATTTTATTTCAAATTTTTAAATAAGACAGGAGTGAAAACCATGCTTACAAACACAAAATTGATATATTCAGACTCATTTTTTGAAAAAACTGAATACATTCGGTTTTGATTTCTGGAACAATAACATTGAAACGAAAACGATCTGGGGCACAAAAGATTGGCAAGTGCAAGGTACAGAATCATTATTTAGAGCCTGCACGATCCCAGAACAAATTATATTTTTGAATGATACAATTCAACAAACATCCTGTCTTGGCCTAGCCAAAATCAAAGACTTAAATAAACCGTCTATTCCAAAACCAACACCTAACAGTAATAGCACTACGGATGTTGAGATAGACATATCCCATATTTTAAACCAAAACAGAACACATGCTGATTGGAAACAATGGTTGATCTGGCCCACAGACACAAATAACTGTCAAGACAGATTCCTGAACAAAATACATGGGTTCACATTGACCAGGCCAGACCCAAGATACTCCCAGAGACAACATCCAGGGATTGTAACTACTTATAGTGTGGGGAAACTCTGCCTTCAATGGCTACATACATCCACACTGTCAGAAATTAAGCAACACTTAACTTTACTTAAAGAAGGTGCTGACTTGCGTGATTTCATCATGGGACCAAACAGCGTCAAAAACGTTTCATAGCGGCCTCTATATATGCAGCTTACAATGAAGCTTGGAAAGTAACTCAAATTGAGACAGCAGAAAAAATACGGGAAATTGACCGTGTTAATTTGGAAAAATCACTTTCTGTTGTGGACAATGGGTTAATGACTCTGTCTTTCAGAATATATTCACTGGACAGTATTGTATCTTCTGCAATCGATATAATAGAACAAGACTTACTGATTTTGCAACACGGTCAGTCTCAATTACGTTCTATTGTACAGCTTGGCTGGACGTTACAAAATCTACGTTCAGGCTATGTGCCTTGGCGTTTAATCAACACAACGTCACTATTTAATATCTTTAACCTTACTGATAAACAAATCAGTTTGGCAAAAAAGGGTGCTGACTATACAATTCTGAGCATTGAAAAACTTGAGAGATTACCATTGACAATGTCAGAACGACCTGTCATTGAATGGATAATACATGGGATAATAAATATACCGATAACAACTTTCCAGTTTCAATACTGCCAAAAAAATATACAGGCAGGCCAGTATGAAAGGTTGGGTAAAGGATACATTAAGTCCACATGGAACTTCCCCTATACACACACATGTGTCAGTAATAACGGACAGAGTGTATTTCTTAGTGGTAATAATTGTGAAAAATCACTAAGTGGCATACTTCTGTGTCAGGGTATTAGTTTGCATGGGGCCTGTGAAGGGACTTCAAATAACCTTTCATGTCACCAGTTAGGCACACCTGCAACACAAATAGAACCATTCTTTAGAAGACTTTCGAACGGGAGTTACATTCTAATTGTAGATCACAGATGTTGTGGCTTGCTGCCAGGAAAACCTTATCTTGTAAGCGTGACTTCCAGGGTCATGTGCTGTGAAAGAGTATTGTTCCCGAATGATGCTCCAGACAGGGAGGGAAGGTTATGGCCCAGTTTAAAAATCTCTTCTATTCGAATTGATACTTTAAGCAGAATGAAGACTGTGCTTCTACAGACGCCAACCCAGTTGACGTCATCAAAAGAAACGTATGATCTCTAAGTTGCAAGGACAACGGCAGAGATTCATTCAATGTTATCAACAAATTGCCCCCTACACTTCGCAGAAATGCTGAACGAAATCTTAAATATTTCTGATACAAGTGGGATCGCAAGTGTATTTAAGACAGTTTTTTCGGGAGCTTTAACCCCATTCAAAGCGATCCTGGGTATTTTTCCAAATTTCGTCCATTCCATCTTTGGCGCACTTCCACTCCTGTTGGGACTCGTAGCAGGCATTTTATTCTTGCTACTCTTGCTTCGTTATGGCAAGCCATGTCACAGACAAGACTCCAGCAACAATGGAAGAAGCGATCCTAGCTATCCGCTACCGGGACCGCATAACTAAAGTCCTTGGCTTAGCCCGGCTACGAGATCTAAATATGACCTGGTTGCTTTCATTCAGACCCATATGGCAGAATTGTGTTATGCCTGTATTAAGGTGCATGCTATGCGGCGAAGAATGCGTGTTGGACACCTGTCTTACACTACAATCAGAAGTACCATTGGATGCAGATACTTTGTTGGGTCCAGTAAAGGCTCATGCATTGTGCTGTCCCCAGCGGCTACCTATCCTGATGACGGCATTCGTGGAGACTTCACCACTACGATTGAAGGGTAGTGAAGTACAAGATGAAAGCAGCATCGACCAGGTACGACCTTCTGTAAGCAGTTCTGATCGAACCATCATTGAAAGCAATCATGCGCATGACTGCATGGTAGCGACATTTTCTAACCTAGTCGAACTTTCACCAGAAGCTGTAGACTGTTTTTTCCAGAGTCTGTCAGAAATGATGTTTTCACCGGAACAGAGAGAATGATTTTAAACAAACTTGCACACGGCGTTCCCTGAACTCTGAATTTGGCCTTCAGTCTTTTGAAAACAAAGTGACTGTGAACTATTTTTTCTCTTCTCCCCTGAATAGCGAAAACTTTTTTTCCAATTCCAAAATATTTACCTTTTTTGGCACTTATCTTCTGCTTAAAGTAAAACTATTCTTAGAGAACAGAACTTCTATTTTTAGGAATACTAGAGACATTACATTACCTCAACCTCTAGTTTATATGCAATTAATTGTGTTTATATGTGATGAGATGGTCTCGCAATTTTTTTTCTGTATCAAGAGCCATTTCATGTGTAAATTCGCAAATCATTCATGCTGATATAAAATATGCATCTCCTTATTGAATGATTATACTGCTTGAATGCATACAGTACCTATACTCATTTCGTGCATTTCGCATACACCATTTGTCAAATACAAAAAACAAAATGTTTTTGGGGTGGTTCGATATACACAGGCACTGTTAGTTATGTTTACTATTGCTTAGTTTAGTAAATATGTACATAAATTCGTGGAGTGGGTGTAGTGTGTTTATCTAGGTACCTATATTGATACTCCTATTTCTGACCCTTGTCCGGTTATTAATTCACTAATGTCCATACACCGGCACAGAAACCCGTTTTCAGATTAGGTCATAGCGCATGCTGTCACATTAAGCAAGCACTATCCCTTCAGCCCCATAGAAAGCACACAGAGTTCTCAAAACAAATCAAACCTCCAACAGACCTGGGAAATCCCCCGCAGCTATTGTTTTGATTTCGCTCGAGAACTCCTGCAAAGAATGTAAGAACGACCAGTCCTTATGACATTCTTGCTGACGTCTTATGTCCATCCTTACGTCAAACACGGCACCTTTCAGGTATAAATATACCGACGCTGCCCTAAGCTAAGACACGGTGGTGACGAGCTTGGAGCAGCGCTACTTGCCGGAGAGCCCAGCTGATGCAGAAAGCCCACGGACGCTGCCCCTCCCTTTTGACGCGCTGAGAGAGACGCTGCCTTTTCTCCTGCCGAGAAGTCCAGCCTCCGGCGTTTCCAGCCGCCCTCGCGGGTAACTGGGATATCGAGTCCTGAGACAGAGATACCAACCCTCCAGCCTTCTAAATCCCAGGTACTGAACTGACTAACCCCTTACAGAGAATTCTTGAGTCAGATTCTTGGTAAAACAAACTTAACTTAAACTGCTACTTACTTACTCCCTCCCAAGTATTAGGCTTAGGTCAGGTACACCGGGGTAGGCGTAGTTAGAAGCACCAGTTGAGAACGATTAGTCAATGTATATATGTATGTATATCTTTTATCCATTGTAAGTATCATATGGCTAAGAAACCATATAAATGCTTTTACAGTATTATTTTATAATTCTGTTTTTACTGTATGCACTTTACTTAACTATAAGTATTGCAATAATAGCGATTCATTTCTCTAGTATGAGAAAAGAGACTGATCAATAAATAACATCTTTTTATTGAAGCACGCCCATCTCTTATTTCTCTACAAACTGGTGAAACTAAGAATGCACGTACTGACTGAGTAAAATAGTTGTCTTTTGTTTTCACACGACTCTAGAGATATACTCTTGATTAGGGGAGAGCAAAGTTGTCATGTTCTATGGTTGTCAGAAACTAAATCCCTTCTTGTCTATCCAGGGAGGTTAAACTCCTCCTTGCCTATTCGAGAAAGTTTCTAGTGAACTCTGAGCTAGCTGGCACACATAACTTTAAGTCTAATATCGTCAGTAGAAAACCTAGTTAACCACAGTCCTACGTCTATACTATTGAAGATATTATTCCAATGCGCAGAGCCTATTGGGATAATAGGAACTACACTACACAGGGCCAAGACTGATTTGCATATGCCATGTCTGAACTGGGGTGGCTTGGTAAGCAAAGTAACAATGGATTAAACCCAGATCTGTGACTGGGGGTACATATTTTGCCATCGTGCAACATTCCATCCATCATCTTGTGTGTTTTGCTGTTCACCCTATGTGGGAAGGGTGTGCCCAGACGTGGGAACCCTGCGCACCACGCCACTGGAGTCAAGCTATCCTGGCTGAAGACGGCTGATAGCCAGAAACCGGTACTAGGATGCTTGATTCCAGTCCAGGGAAGACATGGCTTGGCAGTTCGGGCTGGACTGTTCCCATGAGGCACAGGGCCAAGACTTATTTGCATATGGCCATGTCTGAAATGGGGTGGCTTGGTGAGCAAAATAACAATTCATTAAACTCAGACCTGTGACTGGTGGTGAATGTTTTGCCATTGTGCAACATTCCGTCCTTCATCTTGTGTGTTTTGATGTCCCCACCTCGAACCTGCTCCAGCGAAATCCCGGTGTGTCCTACAGCCAGCAACCTCGAGAAACCCGGAGGAACTGCCTGCCTTCAATCCCAAAGACTTTATCTCCTGTGAACAGCAAATTTATTCAACAACAGACTCCAACTCTGCAAGGATCTGCAAGTTTGCACTACTCTGCACCCGATGCCCATGGCCCAAGTTAGAGTGGCCCAATACTAAGAGGAGGTCTCCACGGTGATCCTGACCCAAGATCCAGTGAGCCCTGGCCTGCCTCAAGCCACTATCCGACACCTGCAGCTTCAAACCTGAAGGTCCCCCCAACCACGACCAGGAGGTGGTAAGAAGATCCAACTCTAAAAGGCACACCTGCACCTAACGCCCAACCAACCCTAAGCCTAATCAACCCCCAACATCCCAAATTACCTCTCCAAGTGGTGGTCACACCCAGAAGACCTTCATCCCTGAGCGTGCAGTGCTTTTGCAAACCGGAGACTCCCGATTGAAAGGTACAAGACTTCTGATGCCAAAACAGCACTCTGCACTCGGCCGCCCCAGTGACGCTGAGGGTGCATTTTATGTGCTGGCCTAAACCCCAATTTTCCCTGAGCTTAAGTCCAGGAGCTTTTCTCCCACTACCCAGTGGCCTGCTCATAAGCAGCCACCAACCAAAGGCCCCTATACCCCTCATACTAGAAACACTTTTGACATGGGTTCCAGGGACCTAACAAGAAATCCCTGAGATCCAGTTCATCTGACAGAATGGACAAGTGTTGTTTTACCTGGGACAGTGTTGATGCATTTAACAAATCTAGGCACAAGTTCCCAACACTGTGTGATGCAACCACACCGGATTGTTCAGATTGTGCATACCGTTGATCAGGTCTATTGATCTTAAATACTTTGGCATTACCAATGAAACTGAACTGACACCTATTAGTGTCTAACGGCCAAGCCAACCTTCCCTTCCAAAGGGGGGTCCAATGAATTGTAGGAGCTGTTGCATATCATGACATCTGATGTATCCTCATTGTATCATGTGAAATGTTGCCAATTCTGAAAGTGTGTGAATGTGAGAATATGTGGTGTCTTCATCTTGCTATTCCAAGACATGAATTTTGCTGCACAGCTGTGTTCAGGAAAATCATTTGGCATGCTCTAAACAAACCCTCAGTTCCCTGAACATGCCAGTACTTTTTCCCTCTAACAGAGTTTGTATCTATTGTGTTCCCAAAAGCTGAATCCCTGTACAGACAGTTGAGAAATACAGGAAGCAGAGTATATCAGCTTGGTATTTGGTGGCATATTTTTCTTTGCAGATGTAAATGCAAGCTTAATGTAATGTCTGATGTGTCAAAATCAGAAAAATAGGCAAACTTCTGTGCATACATTTTTTAACTATCTTTTGGTGGTATTGGGTAGTGTTCCCATTGGGTATAATTATAAACTGCACATGGGATACTTGCTTTATGCAGAAAGTGATGACCATAACATTGATGTACTATCATACAATTCATTAGAAGAAAATGCAGTTTATTGTTCTAGATCTTCTAGCATATTCTGCACTGTATTAATGTCCCAAGCATCATGAATATTGATAGAGGTGATGATATCATTTAAAGACATTTTAAACAAATATGAAATGTGCAAAAGTTCAATAGGACCATACACATCATACAATTACCTGCTGCACACTAGTCCTTCAGGAAGTGGAACCGTTGTAATATTCACCATGGACCGGTCTCTTTGTTCAAGTTGTAATGATACATGTGGTTTTAGTACCAAGTTCACAAGTTGTACTGCAGAGCATTCCGGGAGATAATATCTATTCAGAAGCAAGAAAAAGACAGTCACCAGTCCAACCCAGAGGACAGAAATGGTAATCCAATTGTAATCCACAGGTGTAACCAAGTATATCTTCTTCAGCCAAACATAGAGAGAACACACTTGTAGCTTGAAAGGGAGATGCAGTGGCAATGGTGGCTCAGGTTCATTTGGATCTGATGACAGATCATCATAGTCCACGAAGTAGCCAGACACCGTCCGGTCTATTTTTGGCAATTTAGCAGGTTTTGTAGAACCAGGAGATGACACAATCTTTGGTATATTGACGTATATCCTAGTGTCTTAGCATTGTCAAATAGAAATTGGTGTGTCTGTACTAGTCGATTGCACAGTGGCAGTTGGATCAATAGAGAGTAGAAGTACTTTGTTGTTTACTGTTTCTTGCTGAAATGAAGAATCTTCTTTAGTTATGAAAGCTTCCATCCGAACTCCCTGTATGGTAGCGAGAGGAGAGTGGTGGTTACCAAGGAGTCCATGTGGCCTACTGTTGAGAATCGGCCACTGTTGGAAATTGGGGTCTCTAATTGGCAGAGGTAGGTTTCTTTGTCCAAGTAGGACCCATGCTTCTAGTCAGGGTTAGTAGGATACACCCTTTAGATAACCCCTGCTTACCCTCTTGGCAGGTTGGCATGTGCAGACAGATTTTTCCCAAAGGCTATGTGTAAAGTATTTGTACTCAAAACACACAGTAATACAGTGTAAACACCACAAAATGGACACCACACCTGTTTAGAACAATAAAGTATCCTTATCTAAACTCAACAAGACAAAAATCACAACAATCCAACATACAGGTTGTAAAATACAACTTTAGAACAGTTATTTCAAAAAAATTAATTGTAGCAAACAAATAGCTCCATCTGGGGCTACTATTAGGTATGCAGTGTTGGGCATGGAGTCACACGGACCCCCAAACAACAATTCCTTGGAACAAAGTCTTTGGACAGTATACGGTATTGTAGAGATAAGGCATCAGTGCTGAGCTTGAGGACGGCTCCCTGGCTGCTACAGGGGATGTGAGGTGTTGTCTCTGCAAGAAGACTACTTGTAGAGTCCCGGACAAGGGAAGTCAGTTGCATCGGTTCATATGAGGCGATACGAAGTCGAAGACTCGTGGAGTCATTCTCAGCAGTTATCGGCTCCATGAAAATGGCACAAGAACTGGCTTAGGGAAGGCCAATAATTGCAGGCATCGGCAGGTGTTGAAGGGTGTCGGGTGTGCGGTGCAGGCAGGATGGTGCATTGTGCACTTCACAAGCAATGCCCCTTGCCTTGGTGAAGGTTGTGGTGTCACAACGGAATCCGTGACCGCGTCAGAGATTGATTTTTTTGCTTCATTTAGGTTTCTTCCAGCTCCCACCAGCAGGCAAGATCTCCATAGGCCTAGAACTGGATAAGGCACTTCCTGACTGGTCAGAACTCCCAACAATGGAGTTCATGGGAGAAGGTGTCCCTGAGACTTCAGAACAAGAGGCCAGCACACACAAGCCCGGGAGATTCTCCTTCAAAAAGGGTTCTCAGCAGATTTCCAGTCTTTCCCCTTCCCTTGGCAGAATCAACAACTGCAGACCAATGCCACACAGCACACAACACACAGCAAAGGAGCAGTGCTCTTCTTCACAGCTCTCCAGATCATCCCCTTTGGCAGTTGTTCCACAGTGATCTAATTCTCTGGGGTTTAATGTCTACTGCTTACACCCCATTTTGTCTTTGTTCTCTTGTGGCAAGGGTGTCTAAGCCAAGTCCAAACCAGTTCTGTCCTCTTCATTGCAGCATCACTACAGGAGGTGGGACAGCATTGTGAAGAGGAGACAGTGCCTATTCAGGTATTAGTGAAACTCCTCCCACCACTCTAAATGCAGCCAAGCAAAATTCAGCTAATCTCTGAGTCACCCAGGAAAGTCAGTACACACCTCAACCCCCTTGATAGCGGTCTACAGTGAATGTACATCCCCAGGCTGTCACTCCAAAACCGGACATTCAATACACAAACTAGCAGAGACACACAGAATAGTTAAATAAGAAAAAGCCTACTTTCTAGAAGTGGCATTTTCAAACACATACTTTAAAATCCATCTCCCTAAAAAGATGTGCTGTTAAATTCTAACGGCCAGATTCATCAATGTCCCGTTTTGCGAGTCTTTAATAGCGATTCCTTAATAATCGCTATTAAGGACTCGCAAAACGGGATTCATGTAGAAATCGCAAAAATAATTGCGATTTCTACAGCTTCCTTATTTGCGATTAGCAAATTGCTAATCGCAAAAAGGCCTAAAGGCCCATAGGAATGAATGGGGAGTCATTCCTTATTTGCGATTAGCAATTTGCTAATCGCAAATAAGGATGCGATTTCAAGGGTGCCAGGGGTGTCCAAAGGACACCCTGTAGCACCCCTGAAATGGTGTTTTATACTGGTGTTGCGCACACACATGTCCAAAGGACATGTGTGTGTGTAACATACAACTTAGAATAAAGTGCATTTTTCTACGTTTTCGCTATTTACCACGAAGTCAGACTTCGCGGTAAATAGCGGCCAAAAATTGCGATTTTGCAATTCTAAAATGGTTCATGAATTGCATTTAAGGAATCTCAAATAGAGATTCCTTAAATGCAATTCCTCGCAATTTAGCGATTTCGATATTTGCGATTTTTGCATTTGGGATGATGAATCCCAAATGCAAAAATTGCGCTCGCAAAGGGCCAGATTCTCAGAATCTGGCCCTTTGCAAGCAGATTTTCCCTTGATGAATCTGGCTGTAAGTCCAGAGAGCCTAAACTCAATTTCTCTATCTTGTCCCCATGGAAATCTGTGCTCTGTATACACAGTATTTCACTATCAGAATATGTCAGATATACCAGTACATGTCCTACCTTTCACATACACTGCATCCTGCCCATAGGGCCTACCTGAGGGGTGCCTTACATATAAGAAAAGTAAAGGTTAGGGCCTGGTAAGTGGGTACAGGAGCCAGGTAGACATGGAACTCCTCAACAGTTTGGGGTTCTCACCCCTAATTTGCATCAACCATCTGAGGGGACTGTGGTCTGTCTGAACCCGGAAGTGAGTCCCAAACAAGTAGAGCCTTAGCCTCTTCAGCGCCCAGACCACAGCAAAAGCTTCTCACTGAATTGTACTTCACCTCTGTTCCCAGGGAAGTAGCCTCCTACTAATGAAAGCTACAGGTTTATCCAATTCCACATCACTCAATTGTGAGAGAACTGCTCCAACACCATGGTCTGAAGCATCTGTCTGCACAACAAACCCCTTGTAAAAATTGGGTGTCTTAAGCATGGGCGCAGTGTACTTGACAGATTTCAGGGCATCAAAAGGGGTCTGACAGGCATCAGTCGAGATCACTTTCCTTGACTGCTTCCTTGAAGTCACCTTGGTCAAGGGGGCAGCAATGGTGCCATACCCCTTGATAAACCGTTTGTTAGAACTGGGTGTCTCTAGTTGGCAGAGGTAGGTACCACTGTCCAAATAGGGACCCTTGCTTCTAGTCAGGGTAAGGAAGAAACACTCTTTAGATAACCTCTGCTCACCCCCTTGGTAGCTTGTCACAAGCAGACAGGCTTATCCAAAAGCAATGTGTATTTGTACCAACACTTACAGTAACACAGTGAAAAAAACACCACAAACTGACTCCACAACAGTTTAGAAAAATAAAGGTATTTAATCTAAACTACACAAGTCCAAAACGACAAAAATCCAACATACACAGTTCAAGAATATAGTTGCAAAAGAGTTCTTAATGTTCTTAAGGTTAGCGATGAAATTATCCACAGTTGTGTCACGTTTTAGCCACAGTACCTTTGTTAGCGATAAAAAGTTCCAAGCACTGAAGCTGTAGCGGTGAAAAACAAGTGATGCGTTGCTCCTGAGACCCTGGGGAAGCCTTAGCGACAGCCCCGCAGCAGCAGCGGGTATGTTGCGACAAATCCGGTCTGTATGGGGAGGAAGGCCACTTGTATGGATTCCGGTGCGTAGGTTCTGTAGGAAGTTTTCTCCCGCAAAGGCACGATGCGATGATTCTCAGGTGTTGCGACGATCTCCGGGGCGATGATGCGTGGTCCAGCGGCGATCTTTCTCTCGCAGCTCCTCGATGCAATGGCTCTGCGACGATTCTCGCAGCGACGTGATGCGCTGATTTCACCCAGTGATGAGAGGCTCTGCGACGATGTTTGCAGCGGCAGAAATCTTTCCGCTAACGAAGGGTGCGACGTCTTCAGGCAGCGGCGACAAGTGCTGCGACGATCTCGGTCTTCGTAGCGGCAGGAATTTTCTCGCTCGCCCGGGATTGCACTAGATTTCCTTAGCAAAGTCCTTAAAAGCCTGGTTTCCAGCCCCCCAACACAGGTACAACTTCCAGAGGCACCACACATGGGCCACGCACTCCAGGAAGGACAGAACTCTCTCAGTAGAGTTCAGGGAATCTGGAGGTGAAATCCTTTTGTTCCTGGGATTTCATAACAGGGAGCCAGCTCTCTCTCAGGCCCTTGGAGATTCCTTCAAACAAGGGGACACAGCACAAAGCAAAGTCCTTCCCCTGTCCTTGGCAGCAAAGCAACAGCAGGTCAGTCCAGCAGAGCAACAGAAGGACAGTCCTCCTTCTTCAGTTTCAGCTTTCTCCTTGGCAGAGGTTCCTTCTTGATTCCAGGATGATCTAATTTTCTGTTGTCAGGGGTCCTGTACTTATACCCCTAAAAGTCTTTGTTCTCTTTGTGCAAGTGGGTCCTGAGCCCGGTCTGAACCAGTTCTGGGTGTTCCTTGAGCACCTTGGTTTTTCTGGCTTCTCCTTTCCTTTCAGAGTGAGGGGCAGGCTCATCAGCCACCCAGCAGGAGGTGGAGCCAACATTGTGGAAGGCAGGCACAGCCCTATTCATGCCCAGGGGCTGTCTCCTCCCAGCACTCACGTTGCAAATGCAGTCATTCAGCCCGGGGCTGACCCAGCCAGCCTCCTGGGTGCTCCCCAGCCCCTGTCACTCTCAAACCAGACAGTAAATTCACAAACAGGCCAAGGCACACAGAAAAGTCAGACAAGAGAACAGATACTTTCTAAAAGTGCTGTTTTCAAACAGGATTTAAAAACAACCTTTCCTAAAAGATGTGTTAGTAAATTCTGAGTTCAGGGATACCAGACTTTTATGTCCTATGTTGTTCCGATAAGAAGATATGCTGGTAGCCACTGTAGCCAGCATCCCCCATGATAGCCTATGGAGCAAGATAGCCTTGCAGCAGTAAAAAACGAAAATGGCTGTAATTCACTACCAGAGCATGTCACCTGCACAAGTACATGCCCTACCTTTCACATACACTGCACCCTGCCCAAGGGGGTACCTTGGGCCTTCCATAGGGGTGATCAATGTGCACAGAAAGGGAAGGGTTAGGCCTGGTCTGTGAGGACACTGACCAGGAGGACATGCCAGTTCACAGACTGCACACAGGCACTGCGGTGGCAGGCCTGAGACACCATTGTAGGCCTACTCATGAGGGTGGCACAATCAGTGCTGCAGGCCCACTAGTAGCATTTGTCATCATCAGCCCTGGCACACTCAGTGCACTTTACTAGGGACTTCTTGGTAATACAAATATGCCAATAATGTATATCCAATCACAATAACAATTTACGCAGAGAGCATGTGCACTTTAGCACTGATCAGCAGTGGTAAAGTGCCCATAGTCCTATAGCCAAGAGCCACAGGTCAGGAAAAATAAGGGAGGAAGAAGCAACACATTTGGGGATAACCCTGCAAATACGGCCAGTTCCAACACCTTTCATAGTATCCGGTGAGAGCTAAGAAGGCTTGCACCTATGTCTGGGTCTTGGGGGCTCCCAAGCCAGAATAGTGTCAATCATAGGTTGTTTGGGCACTACCTGGCCGTTTCCTACCTGGTGCCTTTAGTACACCAAAGATCCCGGCCCTATCTGGCATTTATAGGCATTGATAGTGAGACCTGACTTCTGCAGAGCCTTCAACAATTCACAGAGGTGTTGCAAGTGTTCCTCCCAGCTGGAGCTGACCACAGCAACATCCTCCAGGTAGGCAGTGCTGAATTTCTCCAGCCCAGACAGTACCTGGTTGACCAGTCTCTAGAATGTGGCAGGGATGTTCTTCAACCCAAAGGGCATGACATGGAACTAGCAGTGTTCCTCTCTCGTTGAGCACACAGGCCCCTTTTTTGCCCCTTTTCAGTTAAGGCAATCTGCCAGTACCCAGATGTCAGATTAAACATGCTGAGGTATTGCGCAGCTCCCAAATGATCAATAAGCTCATCAGCTCTTGGGATGGGGTGTGCTTCAGTCCTGGTGATGGGATTTATCCCACAGTAGTCCACACAGAACTGCAGTTCAGGAGTAGCACAGGGTGCTGCAGGTTTCTTAACCAAGACCACTTGGCTTACCCAGAGCCTGCTTGAGGGCTCAATCACCCCTAACACCAACATCTTGGAAACGTCTTCCTTGATGCCAGCTCTGATCTTGTCAGCCAACCTGTAAATCTTGTGTTTTACAGTTAAACTGTCTCCAATGTCCACATCATGGACACACCAATTGGTGATCCCTGGGGTCATTTGGAACAGGGAGATGAACTGTTCCAGCACCTGGCGATATTCCCTCTGCCGCTCTGGGGTCAAGGTGGGAGAGGGGTTCACACTATCCATTGACCCATCATGTTCAATTTGTAGACAGGAGGTCAGGAAGAGCTTCACTCTCCTCTTCCATTACATCATCTGCAGCCAGGAGAACTGTCAATTCAGACCTCTCAAGGTGTGATTTGAGGCAGTTCACATGCAGGACCCTCATAGGGTTCCTAAAGGTTTGCAAGTTCACCAAGTAGGTAACTTCACTCTTGCACTCCACCACCTCAATTAGCCCAGTCCACTTGTCTTGGGGTGCCCAAGGCTCCACTGGTACCTTCACCCATACTTTTTGGTCAGGCTGAAATTCTATCAGAGTGGCATTCTGGTTATATCATCATTTCATATCCTCCTGGCTGGCTTCCAGGTTTGCCTGAGCGAGCTTTCTGAAGCACTGTGTCTGGTTCCTGAAGGCCAGCACGTGGTTGAACACATCCTGGAGGGTCTTACCTGACGTTTTCTCCCTGCCCTCTTTCACCAGACTGAGAGGCACTCTCACAGGGTGCCCATACAGCAATTCAACCGGACGTAACCCTAAGGATTTCTGTGGTACCTCCCGGTATAATAATAATAATAGCCTTTATTGCGTGATTACTTGAAACCATTGCAACCCTAAAATCAATGTGTCGAAAGAAAACAAACAGGTTCAAATGTACAAACATGTTTTAAAAGGATGTGGGGTGTTGTGGTAAAATGGGCACAGCTGGGTGATCAAAGATAGGGGCTTAGTTTGTGGAGTAGCATGTTTCATTTCATAAGCCTCCCGGTTTAAAAAGCGGTCGGCTAAACCGAAATAAAACATAGAAGATTTCAAAGTTTCCATTTATATGATTTCTGATAGTGCTGATTTTCCATGGTTTCTTGCCAAAATGCAGTGAGTCTTAGGTAAGGCATAAAATGTCTTTGTCTGATTGCTCCATACTAGAGTTCAGCTTTTTTCCTTCTTTATCTAGAAATTTGACAAGGTGACATTCTAGTTGGATATTTTTGCAGTCAAAGCATGTTTTAACTTCCTGCTTGCATGTTCTTATTCCCATTTCCTTTATTACAGGTTTTAATAGGGATCTGCGCTCCTTGTCCATTTCCTTGCAGATGCACATTAGATGAAGAATATCCTCTTTTGAATCCCAACATAAGCGACAGTTAGATATTGTTTGAGGGCATTTCCACAGGGGCAGATGATTTAATGATGGAAGGATGCCCAACCGTAGTCATAGGAACTTCTCCTTCATAATGCGAGTGAAGCTGTTGCCTAGATAGGTCTGATGGGAGCCACTGGGGTAGCTTTGAATGAAAGTACAGCCATGGGCCCTGTTGGTTGATGTTGCTTTATCCTCTACTTGCGAGATGATCCTTACTGATTTGTTTACCAGTTGTTTAAACGTGTTGTGCGATCCAGTGCTTTCCCAAAGATCTCATAGATGCAGGGTGTCTATTGAATGCTGTAGGTAGATTGTAGCTGCACTCCCTTTTTTTCTTTCTATCTCCTTCTAGAGATAGTGGTCCATTGTTGTTATTTCGGCTCCCTGTATTTTATGCCAGCATTTGGCATAGGCGCCCATTCATGCTATTCTTTGGTTCCTCAGGCCAAATTTGAGCCTTATTTGTGCCTGAGATATATACTTAGGGAGGTTAAATATCATTTGCATTGCCCTGGGTACTGTAATACTCAAGGTCCGTGCATCACCGTCTCGTAAACATTCACTTCCATAGGTGATGGCCAGTCGAAGTTTAGCTTGGATCACCGGTAGCAGAAGTGCGAAGCTGCGGCTAGCAGTTTTCAATTTGAGATTTTTCACTGAGACCGCTGTTGCGATCCCTCTCCTTGCTGCTGCTTCTTTCTGTGGTTGTATTGTCCCTTTACTATCAACTATTACACACAGATAGTTGTATTCTTCCACAATTTCCAGTGATAATCCTCCCAGTTGCCAGAGGAACCTGGGCATAGACCTCTTAGAGTTTATTCTCATCACTTGTGTTTTGGAGTGATTTCTGCTTAAGCCATTTGTTGCCAACTTTTTATATGTTGCATCAATTAGATGTTGTAACCCGATCAGTGTACGGATCATTAAAACAATGTCATTCTCATACATTATGTTTGAGAGGTTGAGACCTCCTAGCATGGGGGCATGAGATTTGCAGTCATCTAGCTCTGGAGAGAGGTCGGGCATGAAGATGTTGAAATGGGTAGGGGAGAAAATGCACCCTTGTTTAAGGCCCTTGGTCGTCTGTATTTTCCTTGACAAGCAGTCGCCTGATCCCAGCTTGATTTGCACCCACCTGTCCATATGTAGTAGCATCAGTTATGATAGTAAGTAGATGGCACTTTTCTGTCAGACAGCTTCTTCCATAGTGTATTTCGGTTGATGTCATCGAAGGCGGAGGTGAAATCAATAAAGCATTCATAGAGTGGATGGTTGGCAGATTTGGCGGCATCTATTATGAATGATAAGGCCACAATATTTGTTGTTGGTCACATGTGTTTGCGGAAACCTGCCTGGTTGATGGGGATCACTGCATTTTCATCACCCCAGTCTGAAAGCTCTTCTAATAGAAGGCCAGCTTAGTATTTAGCGTTGCTGTCTATTAAGGCCACAAGCCTATAATTTTTTGCTTCATTTATGCTGGCTTTCTTGTGGATTGGGGCTATTATTGAACCCTTCCATGAATCAGGAATTATCTCAGTTTCTAAGATCTGTTTATAAAGCGGTAATAAGGCCGCTGCCCAATATTCCGGGTCTCGCTTGTACAGGATGGGGAGGATACCGTTAGGACCTGGTGCCCCCTCTGTCTTGCTTTTCGCCATTCTTCTTATATTTTGCTTTTTTGTGAAGGCAATACTAGCTGGCTCCGATGACAAGGCCCGATCTGATGAGCTTCTAGTAGGTTCCGGAGGCCCAGTTATTTTGCCCCTTGGTGCTGCATTAAAGTGATGCTAAAGGTAATCAGCCCAAGCTTCTTCGGTTAGATGCAAATTAATGTAAGATGCTCTTTGATTCTGATTCACAGTTAGCCAGAACCTTCAGCTATTGTTTCCTTTCACATCATGGAGCAGTTTGGCCCATAACTCTTCCTCCATTTCCCCTTTTGAGTGCCAGATACATTTCTTTGGGGAGATTTTTACATTTTGTTATTCCATTAGAACAGCCTTGTCCTGCCCGGCTTGGCGTGAGCGCCACAGTAGCTTGTTAATGTTTCTCTTAAGGAGCATTAGGTAGGTTTTTTGCTCTGTTGTCATGCCATGGCCTTCCGCGCTATGAGTTTCGGGTGAAGGGCCTTTTTGCTGTTGAGCTACAGTTGTTGTTTGGTCCTTTTTTCTTTTTGTATGTGCAGCCCCAAGGATGTTAGTGAATGGCTCCAAGAGTTTTAAGTTATCAATTTGAATGGCTGTGCTTTTATCCCATAAGATTTTTGCTTCCTTCTCAAAGACTTTCAAGTTGCATGTGTTGCATTTTATTCTTTTATGTATGACTGAGAGCGAAGATCGCAGATTTGCTACTGGCAAAGTTGACACTGCCCCTTGAATATTTAAAGTGATGTCTTGCGGTAGATGATCGCTGGCATCCATTGTTCCTATTTGTAAGTCAGAGATTTTACTGAACAGTGAAAATTATGCACATGCAATTCAACCGGACGTAACCCCAGGATTTCTGCGGTACCTCCCTGTAGGCAAACAACAGGCATGGTAAGAAGATGTACCACTTATGTGTCATGGGTTCTGTAAGACCCTTTATCATGCCTTACTGGGTTCAGTTGAATCTCTCAACCAACCCATTTCTTTGGGGATGGTAAGGAGCAGCAAATTTGTATATTACTTTGCACTCGTCCCACAAAGACATCATATACCTAAATATGGAGGCTGTGTCTTGGTCAGAGACCACCTCTCTGGGAAACCCCACAGAGGAAAAGACCCAATGCACGGCACACCACAGTGGCTGTGATTGTCCTGAAGGGGTCAGCTTCAGGGTACCGGATGGTATGGTCCACCAAGACCAAGATATACTTGTTGCCTAAGGCTGTCTTGGGTTCCAGGGGTCCCACACAATTAATGCCCACCCACTCAAAAGAGCTGCTCACCACTAGAAAAGTCAGGAGGGAAGCCTTATACTTCCCTCCACTCTTGCCTGGTAAGACTGGCAAGACCTACAATGAGTGTCCGTGTGCCTTTGTATTTGGAGCAAAACAAGTGGGTGGGAAGCCTGTTGAGGGTCTTGTCCTACCCTAAATATACTGCCAAAGTCACATCATGAGCTAGACCCAGTAGGAAGGCCCTGAATCACTAGGGTACCACCAGCAAGCGGGCTGACCCAGGTTCATCAACCTTAAGGTTACTGTAAAGGAGACCATTCTCCCAATACAACCATTGTGATCCAGTCTGATCACCTTCTGCCTTGTCTGCAGCCTGTTACCACACACCAACAAGAGTACGGCACTCCATATGTGCCTTGCAGAATTCCTCCCTAGTGGGACTCCCTTCCTGCTGCCAATGGGTCAGCTCAGGCAGGTCTCTCAGTTAGGGCACTTGCTCCCCTTCAAGGTCTGCCTCCTCCTGGAACATGGGAACTTCTGGGGTAGGTTTCCCATGCCCCCTGCCACTTCTCTTTCTGGCAGGTTCCTGGGCCACTGTTTCAGGCTCCAGGTCTTCTTGATTACCCTTACTGGCTGCCATTGACCAAGGGATCGCACATGCCCACTCAGGCAGCCCCAGCATCTCCAAATTAGCCTGGCCTTCCACCTCCTTCCACAGGAAACTCTCCAGATCATTGCCCAGCAGACAGTCAATTGACCTGGATGAACTCGCAACGAACTACAAAGGACATGGGATCCCCCCACTCAAAGGGAACCTGCTCTACCTTACACAGGTGCTCAGAGTTGTCTTCAGTGCCTGCAGGGTGAAGCACATAGGGGATTACCTGCTCTTCACACACCCATTGACACCTCACCGTTGTCACACTGGCACCTGTGTGTCTTAGTGCTTCAACCCTCCTCCCATTGATGGCCACCCACTGCAGGTACTTCTTAGGGTTATCTGGCAGACAGATTTCCTGGCCCATCTCTTTATCTCCTAAAGAGAAAAGGGTCATCACTGCTGGCTCCCCCGTTCACTAGGAACCAACTCCTCCCCCAGCACTACACTAACTAATCATGGTTACCATGCACCAGTGGGTGCCGGTGGTGCCTTTGGGTACTTGGGATCCTCCTGTATGTGACCCTCTTCACCACATGCAGAACAGTTGTGGGGTGCCGGTTGTTTGACGTTTCCCTGGGGTGCCATGGGGGATCTATTATTTTGGGGCCCGAAAGAGAACTCCTTTTGATTACCCTTGTCCCCAATTCTTCTGCTAGGGACCTTGCCCATCATTGGCTGGGTTTCCCACATACCCCTTGTGGAACCTGGTATACATCAAGTGGTCCTCCAGCTGAGCAAGATTCCTGGAGTTTGTCAGCTTACTATCCATCACATGCTGGCGCAACATTGGAATACAAAGACTACTCAAGTGCTCCCAACCAATCAGATTGTACAACCATTGGTATCAGTTACCTTTCTGCCTTTTATCCAACCATCCAGTGTCTTGCAATAAAGATTCACACATTCAACCCACGTATTGGATTCCAGCTTTAAAAATATCTGAATTTCTCCCTGTAATGCTCATGTGTGAGACCATACCTGAGGCTTAATGCCTCCTTCATATTGGGATAGGTGAGAGCACCACCTCCTCCAAAGTTGTCAGGGTGTTCCTCCTATTGGCCTCAAAGTGTTTACACAGGCCTGTACCCCAATGCTTCTCAGGCACCTCATTTATATGAGGTGCTGCCTCATAAGATACAGACCTAGCATAAATATCCTTTCCCTTCTGGAAATTCTGCACTAGAACTTTGGGAATGTAGATCTTACCTCCAGACTGCAGTGGCTGTACACTGCCACCATTTGCACAGGACTCTGCCTGTTTGGCCTAATATCCAGTTCTCTCATGATCAATTCATATGCCAGAAGCAACTTCCTTTCTTCCAAGGCAAGGGTAGGTTCCTTGTCTTTTTCCATTTTTTGTTTCCTTATCTTGAGCTTCAGCAACTCGGACTCATGACTTTTGATATTTTGCCTCTCCTCCATTTCCTCTGGAGATAATTTCTGGAAGACCAACTGTTGCCAGCCACAGAGGCTGCTCCTCCTACAGAAAAATCTTGAGACGCAAAGCCCCCTTCTGGAAAATCCGCATCCACAACTGCATCCTCTACTTCAAACAAATGGAGGTGCGCCAAACATAATGAAAAGAGACCAACATATTTTCTTTGTTTTCATCTTCATTTCATGACTTTTGATATTTTGCCTCTCCTCCATTTCCTCTGGAGATAATTTCTGGAAGACCAACTGTTGCCAGCCACAGAGGCTGCTCCTCCTACAGAAAAATCTTGAGACGCAAAGCCCCCCTCTGGAAAATCCGCATCCACAACTGCATCCTCTGCTTCAAACAAATGGAGGTGCGCCAAACATAATGAAAAGAGACAACATATTTTCTTTGTTTTCATCTTCATTTCAGATTCAATACTTAATTGATTTTTTTTTAATTCATACAAAAGTCTTCTCTTTATAAAGTTTAAAAGTTAAGATAGTCTGCGGCAGAATGAAAGTAAAAGACAACCACTGATAGGTAAAGGTGCATTAGAAGAAAGATGAGAAATCAAACTTATAGAAAAGTCTACACACAGGCCTTAGTAAGTAGGGGAAGGAATAATCACAAATAGCTGGTAAAAGCCTCTATGTCCACCACATATACTTAGTAACTCATCCATGATGATTCCTCACCTCAATATTGATAGAGGCATCTGAATATCTTGTACAGTATTTCAAAAACATTCCCATTTGTCTCCGGATAATGTATGATAACAGCCCTGAGCTGAAAAAGGCAATACTGATGAGATTTGCCTAATAGGAACTTGTAAAAATTGTTTTAATAGAAAATTCAAATTGTCAGTAGTTCTCACCAAACTGGTCATTCTTTTGTCCGCAATGATAGAAGTATAAAACTGGTAATAATAGACGTTCATGAATAGAACAACCTAAAGCAACAGGGGAAGGATAGCAGTAACTTTGCCAATTTTGTAAATGCACAAAACCAAGGTTTCACTAATTATACTTTACTCCATTAAGATTAATTTTAACAAATAACAAACCCCATCTCACCTTTAGTATCTAACCAGAATGGCATACAATTAATCCCTATGTAGAACTTGTTCCGAACATCAGGGTTTGTTTAGACTATCAAAACAATCGACCACCTACATATGTAAAAAAAACATGGTAAGTATATGGGGAAAAGATTGCATGAGAAGAAATGCCAAATAAAAACTTCACACTTCATACAGTATCATGCAAAAGTTAAAGATCATTCTTTTTAGTTTGAAGAGATGTGATCGAATATGTATATATCTCTGCCCATTAGGTATATCAACCATCCGCTCTGATGCATATTCCTCATGGATCCCATTTATAGAGAAAACAGCCAACATCTCAATAAGGCAACACTCATCTTTAAAACGATCAAGGTTCCAAAGAAAAGAGGCCCAAGTAGTTTGCCCTAAATCAACGTCTGCACAAAAAACTTTTGTGAGTTTATAAAAGAAATGCAAATAAATATTAATGTATGTGTATATATGCAATGTGATGATATTTTGTATTGGGTCTGTACTGTACAGTGCTGTGTCCCTTGTATTTGTGAATTTTTTGTATAAGATTTTTTCTTTCAATTATGTTTCGTACATTTATTTGGGTTTTGTCCGTCATTTTATGGTGACTTATATATGTTTCTCTGTGTTACTTCACAGCCCTGATGAAGTTCCAAGAACTTTTATGTTTTGAGGAACGAAATGTGTTGGCTATCTTTGTGCAACAGTATTGAATCTGAAATAAAAGACGAAAGGAAAGAAAATATTTTAGACTCTTTTCATTATGTTTGGTGCATCTCCATTTGTTTAAATCATTGGGAGAATCTGTGATCAGATGCACAAAATGGTGACAGGTGCCGGAGCATTGTGCACAACCAGCCTGATAAGGCAGCAGAGAAAAAGTGAAGTGAAACTGATTGGTCCGTCACCTTGTATCTATTTGGCTTATTGCATCCTCTGCTTTCCCAGCTACTCTGGCCTCCCACCTGGGTCTCAAGGCCTTCTGCAATTCCTCTTTCCTAGAGGTGCTTCTCATGGGGCATCTAAAATGTCTTCAACATTGTTTGAGCTGTTCTACTCTGTAGGTATGCAATATTTCAATGGCAACCTCCAATTCTGCTTCCTCAGCTGGTTTACCAATTTGAGACATGGTACGTGGATACTTTAAGGGTCAGATCAAAAAGGGACCCAAAAAAACCAAAGCATGTGGTTGGGTAGTGGTCTACACTAAACTAGCGATGTACACCAATCACAGTAGGTCAAGTACAAATACAAGTTCAATCCTCACCGCTGACCACCAATATTAGAAATGGGGGTCTCTAATTGGCAGAGGTAGGTACCTTTTTCCAAGTAGGGACCTTTGCTTCTAGCCAGAGTAAGTCAGATACAGACTTTAGATAACCCCTGCTCATTCCCTTGGTAGCTTGACATGAGTAGAAAGGCTTATCCCAAAGGCAATGTGTAAAGTATTTGTACTCAAAATACCCAACTGTACAGTGAAAACACCACAAATGGACAGCAAACCAGTTTAGAAAAATTAAGAATCTTTATCCAAACCAAACAAGACCCAAAATGACAAAACCCAACATACAGTAAACTACGACTCTTGAACAGTTATTTCAAAAATAGAACTTGAGCAATTAAATAGCTCCACCTGGGGCAACTACGACTTCTTGCTAGGCAATAATACAAAGTAGGGCACCATTTGTGAGGTGCGTGGCATCTGTCACTTGGTCACACAGGCCCCCAAACAACAGTACCTTTGACCTAAGTCTTTCGACAGTGAACAGCGTCGTAGAGATGAGGCGTCGGTGCCAAGATTGAGGCCGACTCCCTGGCTGATCTGACACCACCAGCAATTTCTTTTCTTGGATCTTTTAGGTTTCTTTGAGCTCCCAACAGCAGGAACAAAACTGGAATAGGCACCTCCGGGCAGGTCCAACCTCCCAGCAATAGAGATCAGGGGAGCTGGTGGTGAAGTCTTTGTGTCACTGAGACTTCAGAACAGGAGGCCAGCACACACAAGCCCTTGGAGATTCTCCTTCAAGCAGGTTTCTTAGCAATGTTCCAGTAGTTCTCCTTTCCTTGGCAGAAGCAGTAACTTCAGGCCAACCCTACACAACACCCAGCAAAGGGGCACTGTTCCTCCTCACAGCTCTCCAGCAATGATTCCTCTTGAGTACAGAAGTGACCTAATTCTCTGAGGTTTAAGGTCCACTACTTACACCCTATTTTGTCTTTGTTCTCTGTGTGGCAAGGGTCTTAACAAATTGTGCCCTCTATAGTGCAGCATCACCACAGGACGTGGAGACAACATTGTGGAGAGGAGACACTGCCTATTCAGGTGTAAGTGAAACTCCTCCCACCACTCTGTCTGCTTGAAAAGTCTGGTCTTATTAAGTCGTAGAATGGTTTTACCCATTCTTCGTAATTCAAAATGTACGCTCTGTCAAACTTTAAAAATCCAAAAATGGATTGTAGTCTTTTCAGAATTGTTGGAGGTTGGAGCAATGCACATTTTAAAAATAATTCTCACCAGGCTTTTGCCTTCACTTTACAATTTTTATCCTAAAAATAGGACATTGCGATGGGCAATATAGATTTTTTTAAGCTACATTTGTGGCCCAAAGGAGCAAAATCCCAGAACTATGTGGTCTACTCTGTCGAAGTGTTCAGTAAAATCATTGCCGTTAGATAGATATCATCCTCAAAGGACAATGCCTCCTCATCACAAGTTTGTAGTAACTTTGCATGATAAAGCTTACGCTGAGCCCGCAGTCCCTCCAAATTTAGATTGATAAGAGGGAACGTAGGGTCCTGGGAAAGCTCAGTTCTTCACATGGCCTTATTGTGGCAAAACGAACAGCATTTTCGTTATATTGATAGGCTACCTAGCTGTCGATTAAGGAGAGGAGTGCTAAGGTTAAGAATTGGGGGAAACCCATGTTATTCAATAACGGGGTAAAAAGATCCATGATAAAAAGTAAGGGAAAATGCACCTGTACTTTAGGAACTACATGTGATAGCCTACATATATTACTGGATTGCCAGAAGGTTTTAGAGTTACAAAGAGAGTTTTTATATCCGATTTTTTTGAAAGTATGATATTAAAAACAGGGCGCAAGCAGTAAACCTTCTAACAGAAATGATTAATTTAGACATAGCTTGTGCCATGGGGAAGCATACACAAAAAGTTAAAGAGTTTCTCAAATGTGATGAGAACTGAGCTTTCTATTTTATAGTGCTATGTAGCCAAAGAGCTATGAAATGTTAAAAGTAATGTGGAGGGTAATATATAAATTTTTATGAGGTTAAACATTTGTATTGAATTTTGAAATATTACCTTCTGCACAGCATACAATTTTCACTTGCACTTTACTGAATCTATTGGATTGTATTTGTGACACCTATGAATTACAGGGTTGGATGGTATTTTATTATTTTTATCTTCTCATTTTAACGAATGGTATGTTGTTGATCTTGTATACTTTTATGGCGGTAAAAGATCAAATAAAGTTTTTCCACTAGTAGTAGTAAACTTTGCTACTCTGGCTGAAAACCAGGGCTGCTCTTATACCCTTGGGGAAAATGACAAAATTGTCACTGTGAGCCTAGCATTGAAAATGCTGTCAAATATCTGCTTCCAGGTGCTATATTTTGGCAGAAAAATTCCTTTTGCGGTATCTAGTGTTTTGTAATTTCTTCGGCACAATGTTATTCATTAGTGCAGCACTTTATGTATTTTGTACTGCAAACATGCGAGTAGATGTGTTTAAATGTCTGTAATCTAATACTAGATGGTATGAGTTGTCTGGATTCATTACAGGAAACAAGGGGTTATTCATTGATGAGGTGCAATTTTCTGTTACACCTTGGTATTCAAGTTGTTCTAGGATTTCCCTAACTTGCTTTTTAGCTTCATGTTTTATTGGGTATTGTCTCTGGGGTTGAGGAGTTGATTTAAATGGGATCTTGTGATGAGGTGATTCATCATCCCACCCCACATGATTTTGGTACAATGCAGGAGCTAGTGCGAATGCCCATTACTTGGTGTAAGACAGTTTTACTGATTCTGGAATGAGGTCAGAAGAAGGCTGTAAAATCACTGCTTTCTCATGTGGGCATTCCATTATGAACTCAGGTGGCTAGTCTTTTTCAGCCAAAAGAATATTGTAACCATACGTTAAGTTCTCCCAAAACAGAGCTTTAATGTTTCTGTGTATGTCCCCCTCCATTTAGAGTATAATTTCATGTAAACAATGCGGAAGACTTACCCTTGGGTCAGGTGTTTCAATCGTGATATGGTCAGTCAGAGCTACTGCTGCCAGATAGTCCATCAAGTTACAGTGCGCGATTACAACTTCTACTGTGCCGTCCAGCATTGTTACTGTCTATTCCCCGTTCATAAGCAGAGTCTTCAGTATTCTAGGCAGTGCAGCTAACTATTTCTTTTTGAATTGAGGTTTAAGTTAATTTTATTTTTCTTCTTTGGCTTCACATGCGGCCTAGCCGTAGCCTATCCTGGTATTTGTAAAGCGCAAATGAATCACCCCTAAGAGTCTCGAGGTGCTGGAGGCTGTCAGGGAGAATAAGCAAGCTATTGCCCAGGGTCACATGGTGCTGGGTTCAGCTGCCATCAGTGCCGGGGAGTGAACTGTGAGCCCCATGCTCCGGAGTCAACTGTCCTGGCTGCTGCACCACACATGCTCCTCCGATCTGCGCTCTGACAGACCACCTCTCTCCGAACATGTATTGGATGACTCCTGAAAGGAACAAATGAAATGAGTAACAGTATCCTGATACCTGTCATGCTTCCTAATATTCTCACAGTTTCTGAGATTACATCTTCTTTCAGTGGCTTTCTGCTGAGGAGCCCCACCCCTTGATCTTTGCTTTTCATTTTTTTTTTATTTATTATCGCACTTCTTCTTTATAAAAGAATTGGGTACCTGCTTAGAGTTACCCTTTCCAGAACTTCTCTTAAGTTGTGAGTTCCTAAATCTGGCTCCCAAACTTTCTCTACCTAGTGTAGCATAGGTTTCTTTGATAATCTTAGGTAATTCCCACTTCTGCTGTGCAGGAGTGAGATCCCACAGGTGTTGTCATATAGCCAATGCCACTGCCTCCCCTTTAATGTTACTTAACATAGTGTTGGACCCCCATCGGCAAGCCTGTAGTTAGTATTCAGTTTTTTTCTGCTATCCGGTATGGGGAAAAACTGCTCCAAGCTGGCATGTTTTTTTGCTATCCTGAATGGAATTTTGTGGGAATCTTTCCCCTAATGGTATTCAGTGTTTGTGGGCTGATACTCGTAGTACACAATTGTGGTTGTGCAACTTGAGCAGAGAACGTAGAGATTTTTGTGAGTGCCTGCATTATGAACTGTGTGAGATTTCTGTATAGTTTTACTAAAACATCATGCAGTGTAAGCATTTTTGCTGCAGTAAAATTAGCAGTGTCAGGATGTGGTGTGTCTGTAGCTAAGACCAGCCATGTTACTTCTTATTTGCTAAGTAGACTGAGTCTTACATGCTCTGTTGTGTGGGGGAGGGTGCCTTTAAACAGTTTAATATGTTCTTGGTAAGATAGAGGAATCTATATGTCCTCATATGGAGTGCTTTCATCCGGTGTTCCATCCTCAGTACAGGTATGAAAGGATTGTGTATGAGTGTATACAGCTGGGATTTTAACCCAGGAACAGAATACCTCTGTCCTGAATACTTCATGCGCCTCAATCAGGTGATGTCTCCTCTCATAGCTGGAAGATCAAAATGTAATTATTTTAGAGTAACATGCTTGTCTGCAGTTCTCTGCTATATTTCCTCTACATTCTCAGACATTGTTTAAAAATGTCTTGAAGAAAAAAGGAAATTAATAAACGAATTATGCAGACAGGGTAACACAATTTCTGGTAAGTTTATCCTTCAAGCTTGAATAACCAACAGCGAAAACATAGGGTTACCTACTCAGCTGAGACCGATTTCCCTACTACCATGGACATCTCCGGTTTGGAGGTGCACAGGAATCTCTGAGAAGGCACAAATGAACTACTCAGGTGATCCATAAAATAAGAAACAAATCAACATTGTCAGCGACTTATCATGTAATTCTCACCACCAGTCACCCTAACCGACAATGAAGAGGCCATTCAGGGGGCTTCTCCCTCTCAGTCCCACAGCAACATCAGGCCCAGCATGGAGGGACGATGCTCGGGGGAACTGTGGAAAAGTAAATTTTGCCATGTTATATGTGCCTACGTGTTCCCCATCCTATGTTATATGTGCATGATCGATATGCATATATCCCCCTATGATCGATTAAAGACGCAATTATAGTTGTGTCCAACTCTAGTATGCCAGTATCCAGTTCTCGTGAAAGCAACAAGTATTAGGCCTGTGTTGCCACGTTTTACAGTGTGCACGTTAATTCACCGCATTGTCCCCGTTTTTAGGCCTCAAAAGGGCCCGGACACCAGATTCAAGCTCCAGTCTCCTGAACCCTCTCCGAGGAGCGATGCAGCCCCCACCTGCATCCCTGACCCTTCACTTACTTCCTGCCGTGCGGTGCCCGGCCCGGCCTGGCTCTGCCTGCCTGTCTGCCAAGAGTATGTTATGCTTCTAGTTATCAGTCCAGCTTTCCTCCTTTGCATTCCTAAGCTACTAAACCGCATCAACAGTTTCAGCTATGGTCTAGTCTTTCTGTCTCCATGCAGGAGAAATACTGTATTAATATTCCTAGCACACGCAATACATGTAGAATATATGCATGCACCAGCCTTAGTGTCAAGTAGCCTTTGCCCTGATAACTTTTAGATTCTATCAACATGTACTCCAAACACGAGATACCAGATATGATATAGGTACATGTCGTCCTGACACCGCAGACTTTAGTCTCCTCTTCTAGTGCAGAAGTCATAGCCCCCAGTTCTCCCTAGTAACACGTCATTGCCCGTTTGCGCGCACCACTAGGTTAAAGGTTCCAGCTGCTCTCAGGTAGCCCCCTCCATGTTTCCGCCCATTCATGACACTTCTATGACGTTTCACATCACATGTCTCAGTGCCCGCCCTGTACACGCCTTCTGTTTTCGCCCATGTGTTCTTATCTTACGTTTGTCATAAGTTACGCCTACTGTATGTAATGTATTTGAAATGTCTTACTATATATATGCTGCACTGTCGATGAAATGGGGCAGCTGCCTTCCTTCCTTCCCATTTATTTCAGGCTGTCCCGTTCCAGTCCCTTCCCTTTTGCCTGAATAAAGCCTGTTCAAACTCGGATACATCGGATCCTGCCTCTTATTTATTGAGCTATCTGTTATTGTTAATGTAATTCAAAAATAGTACCGGTAATTAATTATTTATTTACCACAGAATGGCGCCCGAACAGGTACGAGCCCCTTCCTCACGCGCTGGCGATGCAACGCCGGTCCCCTGACCCTCTGCAGCCGTGACGGAACAATACCGTGCACGTGCAGATATTTCTGCTTCAAGTCTCCCTCAGGCCCACGGAGGAGACGGAGACTGCGGTCCGACATCCAGACGAAGCGGTGTGGAATGCGGTTCGTCCCGACCAGAGCCCAAGCCGAGAGAGCAAGGTCCGAAGTATCTGGAGGCCCACCTGTAACCGAAGTTTCCGAAGTTTCCGAAGTTCGTAGTCCGACGTCGTAGCAGTCCAGTCCAGTCTGAGGCCTTCCAGTTTCTGCTTCCCGGTGAGTACCGTCGCGGGGGAAGTATCTAGACAGGATCATTAGTTTGGTCCTGGTCCGTTGGGTTTGGGTACACAGATCCAGTCCAAAGTATCCACCTAGGTGGATACGGGTCCGACGTGTCTCTTTATGGGACCGGTATGTTCTGTACTGTTTTAGCAGTGCACCCAGTAATTCTAGTAAGTCTGTTCTCGAGAAATTCATGTGTTCTGTTTTCAGTGTATCAGGTAGTATTCTGTTCGAACTGTTATCAATGTATTTTTATGTCGTGGTATGAGTGCTTTGTTCGCTATTTTATTACTGTGATTATTGTGTATTGCGTTTCCAAGTATATAACCGAAATGCCTCTGTTCTCGAAATTACGTCAGTTAAAGACCAGAAAAGGGTTACTCGAAGAAGCAGTTCCTGTCCCTCCTAGGGACAGTCCAGGACATTTTATGTATCACAAGCATGGCTTAGATGCCATAATATATCTAGACTTATGGGCGGACTATACCAAGGAACTAGAAGAGAAATATAGATGGCCCGTATCAGGTACATGGGATGCCGAGTGCATCATGCGAGTAGAAGAAGCATTATGGAAAAAGAAAGCCAGACAGTCTCAGAAAGATGCCATCGAGTTATGGCGCAAAGAATCTCATAAAAGAACCGAAAAAGAATTCAGAAAAACAGAATTAAGTAGGGAATCCGCAGAAAAAGCCCAAGAAAGGGAATTAATAGAAGAAGGTGAACGAGTTAGAGCAGAACAGTCAGACAGACAGAGAAATGCCTTTATTAAAGGTATGTATCCTCTTCTTGCCGAGGGCTTGCCAAAGGCAACCCCGGAAGCACCATGTAATTTACCGCCACCAATGGTCCCGATTAAGCTACGTCACAAACCGACCGCAGCTGACATATTTCTTTCGTCCTATTTGGACGATACAGTCCCAGAATATGCAAATCCTGTTCAGCCTGCTCCCGTTAATAATGTAATTCCTGCTCCTCCAGCTGCTGGTCCCGTGGGTCCAGTTAATGTTACAGTACCTGTTACAGCACCCCCGGCCCAGCCCACAGTACATGCACCCGTTATGCCAGTCACTCTACCAGCCCGTACAGTATTCACCGACGATTCTAGTTTAGGAGCCGCGGGGGGAGGTTCTCCTCGCACCCCGCCTCAACCGAAACGTCTGACGCTACATGAACTAGCGTTACAGCGTACGCCAAAAGTGGCGACACACACAGATCTCAAGCGACTTCTTACTGATTGTATATATGATCCAGTTCCAGGTGAAGATCACATGATCTTGTATTCATTACGTTTAAGACGAGTTGCCAGCTTTTTGATCACCCTGCCCGATATGAAGGAACATCTAGACAGAATATATCGTTTTATCCGTACAGGAGTGAATCCAGGAAGTATCCACGAAGCCATGGTTCAAAGAAAAGTCGAGACTCAGCTCATGATTTTAAAGTTCCTGATTAATAGTTTAGTAAGAGAGCAAGATTATCCAGGAAAAGATCAAGAAGAACTGAAAGTCCTGACTAGGTGGAGTGACAATATAGCCGATGGAAAACACAAGACACAAGGTTGTATAGAGAGTATGTATAAGAAAATTCGTAAGGAAATAATACGTATACACAAGGAACGAGAAGCAAAAAGAGTAACCGAGAAAGAGAGTGACTCTTCTAGTGAAGAGGTAGACAGCGAGAATCCTTCCAGAATAGCGTATGTAGGTAGAACTAGACTTTCCGACCGACATTCATGCCTAGATTACAAGAAAGTTTTTCCTCCTCCAGTACCAGAACAGTGTTCTCTTGAGCAAGTATTCCAAGCTACCGATCACATTCTGAAATCACGAATAGGTTATAGCGAGCTTAGTACAATGCATGAACAAGAACTAGCCCGATCAGCAGTCCGATGGACTAGTGATTCTACCACATTTCCAGACGAAATAGTGGCACAAATGTTTCTGAAACTGCCCCCAGCCGAGCAACGTCTGGTGGGCACATATATGATTCAGCACCTCATTACACTGTATGAGGAACAACATTCTGATCCAGGTCCTCTACATGATGTATTGAACGAGTTACTCCAGTATAGATGGAAAGGTCTAGGTACTGATTTAATTAGTGTCATTCTAGAACAGCGCCACAAATATAGAACGTTTCTGAATCCACATTTTGTTCACGTCTCACCCCCAGAAGGAAAATCATTTTACATAGACAGACAGAATCCGTTACGAGAAGTGCATCCAGTCAAGGGAGAGGATGGTAGTCTAGAACGAGTATTTGTTTACACCCCTATCACGAAAATAGAGCTCTTAGAAATGAAAAAGTTAATTCCCTGTCATGATAAAGATCCAGCAGGGTTTCACCGTGAATTAAAGGACATGCTTCGTATGGGAGAATACACGTATCCTGATATCATTAAAATGTTAAAAGTCCTGTTGCCTGCGGGCATATATGAAAAACTCAAAGAAAAAGAATGGGAGTTGGGAGAGAAAAAGATAGATTGGACAGCATTAGAAACTGAAGATAATACACGAGTACCAGGTACCGGTCTTGGGGATAAAGCTAAAGCTTTGCCCGAATTGTTAATACAAGTCTTGCCAAGATTACTAGCCACGAAAAAGGAAGATTGGGATGCCATCTCAGCCTGTAAACAGAAACAGGACGAAGATACTAGTGATTTTTATTCTAGATTTGAGAAATGTTTTATTATTAATAGTGGTCTGAAAACAAGTAGTGAGTCGTACCCCCATCTTTTTGTCACTAAACTAGTCGAGAATTCAAGTCCACAAGTTAAAAATCGAGTACTGAAAGTCGAAAGTACCTGGCAAGCTAATACTCCGTCACAGATGCTCCAGATGCTCCAGTATCACCAGAACAGAATCAGGGAAGAGCAGGAACACGAAAAGAGACGTATGAAAGACACGAAAATGAAAGTATTAGTTGCACAATCTGTTCCACAAGACAGTCAGAAGAGGGGTCCGAATCAAGCCAGTCATCCTGCAGCTCCCGTTAAAGGGACATGCAATTACTGTAAACAGCCAGGTCATTATATAAACGAATGTGCAGTTCTGAAACACAACATAGCTACTGGTAAAACGAAAGAAAGACCACGTCCGCCTAGACAAGAACAAGTTTCACAGACTTCCCAGCCACCGCAGAACGCACAACAGTCAGTTACAGTACCGCAGCCTATGGCTGCAACACAGCATGTTACACAGCAGATGTACCAGTATGCACAGTCAGAGTATCCAGATTATCAGCCATATTCATGAAACAGCCTAGAGAGGGAGGTAGGCTTGCCTCTCATCAAGATTCCTGTAGATCAAGAGGGTCCCTATGTACACAGTCAAGTATTAGGGAAAAACAGAAAGTTTCTGATTGATACAGGGGCAAGTAGGACTACCATCAGTCATGACGAGGTTCCAGGGGCTCCACTCTCAGGCTCTAGAAATGTTTCCCTTGGATTTTCAGGAAAGCCTATTGTTAATGAAATATCGAAACCAGTTACTCTAGAAGTCGGTCCATTGTCCCGAACTACAGACTTGTTACTCACGAAATCTTGTCCAGAGAATCTGTTAGGCATAAAGACTCTTAAAGAATTAGGAGCAGTCATATGCTGCTCCCCAGAAGGGGTCCGTTTGTTTCTCCGTGATTTTAAAGGTCATTATGTATTACGTGATTTTGATCCAAGATTATTGAATGTACCACAGCATTTATGGGCGCAAGGTCCAACTGATGTAGGTTGTATGCATATCACACCCCATCGTGTCACTCTGAAGCCAGGTGTTGTATTACCACGAATCAGACAGTACAAATTGCCACCTGAGGCTTTAGCAGCCTTATCCAAAATTATTGACGAGCTTATTGTTCAAGGAGTGGTTGTAGAAACTGACTCCAATGTATGTAATTCTCCTATCATTCCAGTCCTGAAACGTACTGATCCAAATACACCTCCAGTATATCGATTAGTGATTGACCTTCGAGAACTTAATAAATGTATCATACCCCAGTACCCAGTAGTCCCAGATATTTCTTCCCTCTTGACAGCCATTGATTCTGAAGCCACATTCTTTACAGTTATCGATCTCAAGAACGCATTTTTCAGTGTCCCCATTCATCCAGACAGCCAGTTCCTTTTCGGATTCTGTTTAAATGGAAGAAGCTATAAATTCACACGAGCACCTCAAGGTTTCACAGAAAGCCCTAGCATTTACAGTCAAGCACTTAAGAGACAACTAGACAATATTCATATGCCAACTGACACTGCCCTGCTCCAGTATGTCGATGATCTACTGATCACAGCCCGTTCTGAACGTGACTGCGAGCGTGCGTCACTTACAGTTCTGTATTTCCTGGCCGACATGGGGCACAAGGTGTCCCCTTCCAAATTACAATTCTGTGTCCAGCAAGTGGTATACTTAGGACACTTACTGTCCAAGAGGGGTAGGCAGTTGACACCAGACCGTATCCAGTTAATAGCACGTCTTCCACAACCCAAGACTCAGAAGGAGGTACGAGCTTTTATCGGCCTCACTTCTTACTGTAGACAATGGATTCCTCAGTACGCATATCTAGCCAAACCACTGATACAGTTAACGACACAGGAGGCAGCCGTATCGACTGTCCTCCCTTGGACCCAGGAACATACACTTGTTTTCAATGAGTTAAAGAAAGTTTTATGTAATGCACCTGTTCTAGCAACACCGAACTACAGTAAGCCTTTCACACTTTTTGTTACAGAACGTGATGGTACTGCATTATCTGTTCTCACACAAGATCAAGCAGGACAATACAAGCCCTGTGCTTATTTTTCTAGCACATTAGATCCAGTGGCCCAGGCTCTGCCTGCGTGCCTCAAGTCAGTTGCAGCCACAGCTCTAGCTATCAGACAAAGTGATTCCATAGTGTTAGGACACTCCCTGACAGTACAAGTTCCACACTCCGTGGAAGTTCTTTTAAACCGAACTCAGACTCAGCACTTGACAATTGCACGTTTAACAGGTTATGAATTGACATTGTTCCAGCCACACATAGAAATCAGACGCTGCAACATTTTAAATCCCGCTACACTGTTACCGTCAGTTACTTCAAATCCTGCCACACATGACTGTGTGGAAGTTGTTAACACCATGACAAAGCCAAGACAAGACTTGACAGATATTGCATTACCAGATCCTGACCTGACACTTTATGTGGATGGTTCATGTATGAGAACAAGTACAGGAGAACTAGTAGCCGCGTATGCAGTGACTACTGAAACCAAAGTTATAGAAACACATCGTATAGACACCCTGTCTGCTCAGGCAGCAGAGCTTGTCGCTCTGACCCGAGCCTGCATACGTGCCAAGAACCTGAAAGTAAACATATATACAGATTCACGGTATGCATTCGGAGTCGTACACGACTTTGGAGTGCTCTGGAAAGAAAGAGGTTTTATGACCTCTCATGGAACCAAGATTCAGCATGGTCTCCTCATTCAAGCTCTGTTAGATGCAATACATTTACCGACAGCTATCGCTATCATGAAGTGCAAGGCACATACGAAAGTCACTGATATCATTTCCCAAGGTAACGATCTAGCAGATCGAACAGCCAAGCTTACAGCCCAGACTCCAGACATTCCAGTTAACACGACACCGACACACATTCCAGATCAGACTACTTGTATGACAGTGAAGGACCCAACACAAGATGTCATAGACATACAGTTGCATGCTACTCCAGAAGAAATCAAGAAATGGTCTGAACAAGGAGGGGTCCAGACAGATCAAGGATGGTTGACGAAGGGAAAAGCCACATGGTTTCTCCCCGACTCTATGGTTCAAGCCATTATTAACACCGCACATAGTCCAGCACACTTAGGAGAAAAAGCCATGTTAGACAGTATCCAGAACATCTGGTTCAACAAGCATTTACGAACAGCAGCCAAACAGAAAGTACGTACCTGCATGATCTGTTGTCAATTCAATCCAGGTAGAAGTGTCCCGGTGGAACAAGGTGGATTCCATCCTCCTGACCACTCTTTTGAAGTCCTCCAGATGGATTATATTCAGATGGAGCGATGTCGAGGTTTCAAGTATGTCCTCGTAGTTGTATGCGCTTTGTCCAGGTGGACAGAAGCATATCCAGTTCCAGATTACACAGCTGCGACCACTGCCAGGCAGTTGGTTCGTGAGTATTTTCCCCGTTATGGATTACCTAGGGTCGTGTATTCAGATAACGGCCAGCCATTCTCATCCGAGCTCATGAAACAAGTATCCCTTCTGTTAGGGTACCAGTGGAAGTTCCATTGCGTACGCCATCCTGAAGCAGCCGGTCTCGTAGAGAGACATAACCAGACTCTGAAAATCCGCATCGCCAAAGTATGTGCCGAGAAAGGTGTAGATTGGATGGTAGCACTGCCAGTCGCCCTTTTTTATATGAGAATGGTCGCTCACTCCCGTTCAGGTCTATCTCCCTATGAGATAGTGTTTGGTCGTCCCCCCAACATGTGGGGTACACCTAGACCCCGTAAAATAACTGATGTTGACAGTAATATGCTGACAGATTACCTTGCCTCCTTGATGTCTGCACTACAATCTTGTCGTTCACAGGTTGCCGCTGCATTTCCAGACAACACCGAGGTGAAACCACACGAGATCGTCCCGGGGGATCTCGTGCTGATCCGAAATTTTGATCGTTCAAGTCCGCTGGAGCCCCGCTGGAAGCAGCCCCGTCTCGTCCTCCTCACCACCCGGACTGCAGTAAAGATTGAAAACCGAAAAGGGTGGCTACACGCGAGCCACGTCAAGAAATTCCATGGACTCAAACCTAAAACTTTTCTCAAGGACTGCCCCGTTCTCAAGGACTGCCCAGACAATGAATCTAAAATTCCCCCGTTAGAGAAAACTCCACAGCAGGAGTATAAAGCAAAGTTGCGGTCTAGTAAGTCAGCCAGTTTAATTGTCTAAGTCCCTCTCGGGTGAAACGGTTAGACAGGTTCCTGACATGTATGAGACAGACCCACACAGTGAGAGAGTTAGTCAAAACTCTAAGAGATGTATTATCATTCTATTCTTTTTTTTGTTTCTGAGTCTTATGGTTACATGCATAAGTTATGCGTTACATTTATGTTTTCCTATTTCACATGTACATATGTTTTCTAATGTTACAGTAGAGCACACATTTAGTGACCTGCCTCCTCACGAGTTATCCTATCGTCTTGCTATGCGTAATAATACTTTTATCCGAATGCTGCACTATTCACACCAGACCAGCAATGCCACTAATTGTTGGGTGTGTGGTCGACTCCCCCCTTTCCAGACACCGAAGGGAGTTCTGCCACTCTTTCCCTATCCTTTTTCACATAATGGTTCGTGTGGAGCATGGTCCACGTTAACGTCATCCTCAAATGATATGTCCCGTCTGAATCGAACATGTTTCCCAGACAAGGAAGGTTTTTCCCATAGAACAGGATTAGATCTAGAAAATGAAGTATATGATTTAGGTAATTATTCCTCGAATTTCATGGTTTTGAATGTTCAGTCCGATACTACTCCAGATTTGCCCGCTATTTCAGTACTACCAGTCAAAGGCGAATTATGTGTCAGAAAGAATGGTTCCGCACATGTAGGACATAGTGATTGTACTACTGTGGTCGAGTATAGTGACAGTGGGAAATCTATTTTCAAAGCCTCACGTCATTCTTATTTTGTTTGTGGTCAGACCGCATATGTACGTCTGCCCCTCGATTGGGATGGAACATGTTATATTGCCTTCCTACTGCCACCAGTTTTTCTAGCCCCATCTGATTATCACAGAAACACACATCTAGTACACGTTAGACATAGAAGGGAGACTGAGTCCCCAATTGTCGATCAAACTGAAACTGCTCTAGAACAATATCAAGACTTCAATAAAGGTTTCTTTTTCTTTATAGGTCCTGTCCAGAATAGTAAGTTAATACGTAGGTTAACCAGAACCCTTGAAGCAGTAGTGAATGAGACTACTTCCGCTCTGTAACTTAACAGAAGAGCAATCTGCTATGCGTTTTGTCGTGCTCCAAAATCGTCTCGTTCTTGACGTCATACTGGCCGATAGAGGAGGAGCATGTAGAGTCATCGGATCTAGTTGCTGCATTTTCATTCCTAATAACGCGCCGTCTGTTTATTCAGCTATAACCAGACTCCATGAAATTGCCCATCAGTTACACCAGAATCCAGGCACCTGGACATGGTCCGGTTGGCTCTGGAGTATCATATCTGCCTGGGGATGGAAAGTATTGTCATTTCTAGGTATAGCAGTAATGATCATATTCAGTTGCTGCCTCTGTTTACAATGTGGCCCTGCGATTTGCGGCATGTGTGCTACCTCTTGTATTCCTAGTCCTAAGTCCCGTTCCAAGACAATTCGAGACGAGCAAATGATGCTATATGAACAGATAGATGGTATCACGAATATTGATGTTTCCTGATGGAAACGTAGGGCACAAGGAGGGAATGTGGAAAAGTAAATTTTGCCATGTTATATGTGCCTACGTGTTCCCCATCCTATGTTATATGTGCATGATCGATATGCATATATCCCCCTATGATCGATTAAAGACGCAATTATAGTTGTGTCCAACTCTAGTATGCCAGTATCCAGTTCTCGTGAAAGCAACAAGTATTAGGCCTGTGTTGCCACGTTTTACAGTGTGCACGTTAATTCACCGCATTGTCCCCGTTTTTAGGCCTCAAAAGGGCCCGGACACCAGATTCAAGCTCCAGTCTCCTGAACCCTCTCCGAGGAGCGATGCAGCCCCCACCTGCATCCCTGACCCTTCACTTACTTCCTGCCGTGCGGTGCCCGGCCCGGCCTGGCTCTGCCTGCCTGTCTGCCAAGAGTATGTTATGCTTCTAGTTATCAGTCCAGCTTTCCTCCTTTGCATTCCTAAGCTACTAAACCGCATCAACAGTTTCAGCTATGGTCTAGTCTTTCTGTCTCCGTGCAGGAGAAATACTGTATTAATATTCCTAGCACACGCAATACATGTAGAATATATGCATGCACCAGCCTTAGTGTCAAGTAGCCTTTGCCCTGATAACTTTTAGATTCTATCAACATGTACTCCAAACACGAGATACCAGATATGATATAGGTACATGTCGTCCTGACACCGCAGACTTTAGTCTCCTCTTCTAGTGCAGAAGTCATAGCCCCCAGTTCTCCCTAGTAACACGTCATTGCCCGTTTGCGTGCACCACTAGGTTAAAGGTTCCAGCTGCTCTCAGGTAGCCCCCTCCATGTTTCCGCCCATTCATGACACTTCTATGACGTTTCACATCACATGTCTCAGTGCCCGCCCTGTACACGCCTTCTGTTTTCGCCCATGTGTTCTTATCTTACGTTTGTCATAAGTTACGCCTACTGTATGTAATGTATTTGAAATGTCTTACTATATATATGCTGCACTGTCGATGAAATGGGGCAGCTGCCTTCCTTCCTTCCCATTTATTTCAGGCTGTCCCGTTCCAGTCCCTTCCCTTTTGCCTGAATAAAGCCTGTTCAAACTCGGATACATCGGATCCTGCCTCTTATTTATTGAGCTATCTGTTATTGTTAATGTAATTCAAAAATAGTACCGGTAATTAATTATTTATTTACCACAGAACCTTGCCACTCTCAAATCACTCACCTCTCCTCCTTGTGCCCAGATCGCTGGGTTTGTTGTTGTCACCATTTTGGTTGCTAAGCATCTGGGAGGTCGACCTCAATGTTTTGGTTATTGCTCAACTGAAAAAGATCCAGAGCCTCCTGCCTGTTGGAGAGAGACACCTTTTAATCTTTGTATTTGAAGAGGGAATGAGAACCCCCACCTGTAAGGATCTTATGAACTCACAGAAAGTGAGTCACTATTTTCAAGGACTTGCGTTTCATGGGAGTCTGTCTAGAATCATTTAGAAATAGCTCAGGGTGGACCCCCAGAAGAAGACTGTCTAGCCACCAGCATGATCTCTTCCTTCTGCTGAAAATGATGGACCTTGGTGAGGACATCCCGAGTAAGCATGGGTGCAAAATCCGTTCCGCTCGCGGATTTTGCGGATTTTCGGCAAATTTGCGATCTGCGAATTTGCCGAAAATCTGTGAATCCGCGAGCGGAACGGATCCGGGGGGCAAAAGTTCAAGCTTCAAGCTTGTAACTATTTTAGAACGGCGCCAGCAAGCTGCCAGCACCATTCTAAAATAGTTACTAAGTTAGCTTCAACAGGAAGCACTAATAGATAAAATGCAGGTGCTCGAGCACCTGCTTTATTCTATCTATTAGTGCTTCCTGATGAAGCTAACTTAGTAACTATTTTAGAATGGCGCTGGGAGCTTGCCGGCGCCATTCTAAAATAAAACAGGAGTGGGGCAGAGGGCAGAAGGTCACGGAGTGGGGCAGAGGGCATAAGGGGACAGCAACGAGTGGGGCAGAGGGCAGAAGGGCACAACAACGAGTGGGGCAGAGGGCAGAAGGGCACAACAACGAGTGGGGCAGAGGGCAGAATGGCACAAAAACGAGTGGGGCAAGGGGCACAAGGGCACAACAACGAGTGGGGCAGAGGGCAGAATGGCACAAAAATGAGTGGGGCAAGGGGCACAAGGGCACAACAACGAGTGGGGCAAAGGGCAGAATGGCACAAAAACGAGTGGGGCAAGAGACACAAGGGCACAACAACGAGTGGGGCAGAGGGCAGAATGGCACAAAAACGAGTGGGGCAAGGGGCACAAGGGCACAACAACGAGTGGGGCAGAGGGCAGAATGGCACAAAAACGAGTGGGGCAAGGGGCACAAGGGCACAACAACGAGTGGGGCAGAGGGCAGAATGGCACAAAAATGAGTGGGGCAAGGGGCACAAGTGCACAACAACGAGTGGGGCAGAGGGCAGAATGGCACAAAAACGAGTGGGGCAAGGGGCACAAGGGCACAACAACGAGTGGGGCAGAGGGCAGAATGGCACAAAAACAAGTGGGGCAAGGGGCACAAGGGCACAACAACGAGTGGGGCAGAGGGCAGAATGGCACAAAAACGAGTAGGGCAGAGGGCAGAAGGGCACAAAAAAGAGTGGGGCAGAGGGCAGAAGGGCACAAAAAAACGAGAGGGTGGCAGTGATGAACCAGAGGGCGCATCGCGGTGTCGCACCAAAAAAAAACCCAGCGAACACGCAAGCACCCCGCAAACACGCCAAGAGCCCCGCGAACACGCAAAAATAAAAAAATCCTCAAATTTGCACAAATTCGCAAATTTTGCGGATCGCGAATTCGCAAATCCGCAAATTCGCGGATCGCGAATTCGCCGAAAATCCGTGAATCCGCGAGCGGAACGGATCCGGGGGGCAAAAGTTCAAGCTTCAAGCTTGTAACTATTTTAGAACGGCGCCGGCAAGCTGCCAGCACCATTCTAAAATAGTTACTAAGTTAGCTTCAACAGGAAGGACTAATAGATAAAATGCAGGTGCTCGAGCACCTGCTTTATTTTATCTATTAGTGCTTCCTGATGAAGCTAACTTAGTAACTATTTTAGAATGGCGCTGGCAGCTTGCCGGCGCCATTCTAAAATAAAACAGGAGTGGGGCAGAGGGCAGAAGGTCACAGAGTGGGGCAGAGGGCATAAGGGCACTGCAACGAGTGGGACAGAGGGCAGAAGGGCACAACAATGAGTGGGGCAGAGGGCAGAAGGGCACAACAACGAGTGGGGCAGAGGGCAGAATGGCACAAAAACGAGTGGGGCAAGGGGCACAAGGGCACAACAACGAGTGGGGCAGAGGGCAGAATGGCACAAAAACGAGTGGGGCAAGGGGCACAAGGGCACAACAACGAGTGGGGCAGAGGGCAGAATGGCACAAAAACGAGTGGGGCAAGGGGCACAAGGGCACAACAACGAGTGGGGCAGAGGGCAGAATGGCACAAAAACGAGTGGGGCAAGGGGCACAAGGGCACAACAACGAGTGGGGCAGAGGGCAGAATGGCACAAAAGCCGAGTGGGGCAAGGGGCACAAGGGCACAACAACGAGTGGGGCAGAGGGCAGAATGGCACAAAAACGAGTAGGGCAGAGGGCAGAAGGGCACAAAAACGAGTGGGGCAGAGGGCAGAAGGGCACAAAAAAAACGAGAGGGTGGCAGTGATAAACCAGAGGGCGCATCACGGTCTCGCACCCAAAAAAAAACCCCGCGAACACGCAAAGCACCCCGCGAACACGCAAAAATAAAAATATCCGCAAATTCGCACAAATTCGCGAATTTTGCGGATCGGGAATTCGCAAATCCGCAAATTCGCTGATCGCGAATTCGCAAAATTCGCCCATGCTTAACCCGAGTGAACATATACTTGAAGTGGAAACAGTGAACACCTATGAGTGCGATCTAGTTTGACAACTGATTTTAAAGGAGGTTTTCAGCAACGAGGCAAAGATGTCTTGGACTGACTCATTATTTCCAAGTCTGTTATCACTTCTGAAATACCCCTAATCCAGTTATTATTTTTCCTCTACCACTTTTATCCATCCTCTAATTTATCTGTAAACCATTGACATCACCTCCATGTTTCCTTCATTCACTGTGATTGGCCGGGGGTCCATGTTCCCCGCTTATCACCACAAGGAGAAGCATCACCTGGCGGAGGCATCAGGGATTCTGTGACTTATCTGGGACTCCTATGAGACTCCTAATGGGCCATCCTATTTTGTTCTTTAGCATGAGCACCTGCCATTGTGGGTCCGGGATATGGACAACATAAAGTAGAATCAGGCCTGTAGAAGTCGGTAGGTGATTAGAAAAGTTTGTCTTTTATGAATAATAGAAAGTCAGTTTAATGGAATAAATTAGCGTTAAAACAAGACACAATGGGGGGCGTGGCTTCAGCGCGACGCATCATGGCGGATCTCTGTTAAGCTCCGCGGTCGTCGGAACTTTCAGCTGCTGGAGAACCGTCTTTTACTTGTCCTCATATCCTGCAACACAGGGCATTTTCGTCGGAATATGCCGTGAGTGTCAGGATGCTTTTTCTCAGCGTTTCCTTGCCCTGCTGCTGTGTTTGGAGCTCCGGTCGTTTCTCCTCAGCAAGATGCGAGCGACCGCCATTTTAGGAGGTCGCACTCGTGCTTCTCATTTCCGGTAAACTGTTTGCTCTCTTCATGACAGGGTCGCGTTTTTTTCTTTTGACCTTTGACTCTGCAACATGATGGTTTTTTTTTCTCCATTCTTTCTGTGAAGTTCATTGCCTGCACTGAGTCCTTACATAAATAACTTGGTGCAGTGGGATTTCTTCATGCTCTTTGCCTTTTGTGTCTTCTCCTTGCCACATTACAAGAGCTCATAGCCATAACGTCTCAGATACATGGCTTACTGTGACTATTTTTCTTTTTTACACCATAATCTATTTGGATTTTGATACCTCCTGCTGCCATTCATGGTTATTTTTACTGTGCTGGGTTTTATTCATTTTTTTTGTGCCCTATTAGGGACCCTTATGTTCTACAACTCCATACAGCTATTATAAACTGACTGTGTTGATGTGTACTTGCAATTTCTTTATCTTTTGGATTTTTGCAACAATTTTGGTTGTGCTACTTCCAGTTTTACTCCAGCCTGCCCACTTTGTGATGACTGCTTCGACATTTGAGACGTGGGCGGCCGCCATTTTGGGCCGCTGAGCTCACGTCCTAATAAATTGTCCTTCAACAGGCAGCTGTCTTGTTCTGCCCTCACTTGAGAAATTCTGCTCTTCTTTAATTGAGGGTACTGCTTATCAGCATTCCTTCTGTTGCATAATATTCTGTGGTATCTCTGTGCTACTATGGCTAATGACTCACATTTTCCTAACTCCTCCGTCACGGGCACAAAACCCAAGAGGCACAAAAATGACCCACCGTCACCCATCCAGTCCTCACAGAATCCTGTTATTGACTCCATCTTGGATGAGGTGCGGGGTCTTCAACCTTTCATGACTGCAACAAATGAAAAATTGAAACAGATTGAAGATAGATGGATCGTTATGGAAACGAAGTATTGGATTTGGAGCAGCGTGTCAGTGATTTACAGGACATCTCTACCAAGATCCCAACTCTTGAACAAGAAATCCATAAATTAAAGATTCATGCTGAGGATTTGGAAAATCGCAATTGTCGCAACAATCTACGCCATTAGGGACTTCCGGAAAATGTTGAAGGCTCCAATATGATCTTGTTTCTTCAGAAATTTCTTCCTGAACTTCTCAATCTCCCATCTTCAGGATCTCCCCTCAACATACAAAGGGCTTACCGCCTGGGTCGCCCTACCTCCAATCCTGCTAAACCACGTGGCATTATTATGTTCTTTTTGGAATTTACTGAACTCATGACTGTCTTGAAGGCCGCCAAACTCAAACGTCGTCTCAGCTGGTCCGGTCATAACATCTTCATCTCTCATGACATTTCTAATGCAACCAATGCTCGTCGGAAAGAATTTCCTGCTCTTTGTCCTCAAATGAGACACCTTAATTTCCAATATGGCATACTCCATTCGTGTCTCTGCAAGATCACTCATGATGGACGTTCACGCTCTTTTGATGATCCTGGAAAACTTAAACTTTTCCTCCAATCCTTTTCTTCCAATGGAAAGGACACCACTATCTGAGATTTTGTGCTCTTACCTTCTTGTTTCTACCTAAGATGCGTTATCTACTTCTTCTTTCTTCGCTAATTTGCTCTGTTTACATGTACTATCATTAGTATACATTATTTTCTGTGTGTTGATTTTACGCTTGTTTCTTTTCTTATTTCCTCTTTTATATATGTTATATGTAACTATGGTTCTCTTTCTTCTGTTTCTTGTTTTCTCTTTTGGGATCCGCCTTGCTTCGCGTCACTATGCTCCCTTTTCATTGCCTTCTTATCTTTTTACAGATCTGGCTATTCTGCTTTGGTCTGTTTGTTTGTCTCTCTCTTTTTCTTCCATCTTTCTTTTCTTCTTCTTTTTCTCTTTCTGCTATGTCTTTGACCTTATATCATTTTCTTCTATGTATTTATATTGATTCTCCATTGTTCTCAGTTATTGATTTTGAGTTATTGTATTTTAATATTGTGTTTTTCTTTGTTGCATTTCCTTCTTGTAACTTTTATGTATGGTTTGTTCTTTTTTGTAGTCATGTCCTTGAAGTATTTCCACTACACGTGTTTCCCATCCTCCTAACCCTCCGGTATGTGTAATTTTGTCACGTGGAATGTGCATGGTCTTGGGCATCCAGTCAAAAGACAAAAGGTACTGTCTCATTTATCTAAACTTAATTCTCACATTGCTTTCCTTCAGGGAACTCACTCTAATGATGTTGAATCGTTAAAGCTAAAGAGACAATGGGTGGGCCAAGTTGTTTTTTCTCCTGCTTCTAACAAAAAGGGGGGTATTGCTATACTATTTCACAAGGCTCTGTCAGTTCAAATATTATCTACTCAAAACGATGACGATGGTCGATGGGTAATGGCTAAGATTGTGGTACAAAACAAAAAGCTAATTTTGTTAAATGTTTATGGTCCTGTTAAACCTGACCCCAAATTTTGGAATGATATCAAAATTCTTCTCTCCTCAATTGATTGCCCTAATATTGTTGTCGCTGGTGATTTTAACCAATGGTTAGACCCTTTTTCTGATAGACTGTCCAAATGTAAATTCCAACCTGATATTTCTCATAAATCCTTTCAATCGAACATTGCCTCTCGTCTATTTTATGATGTTTAGAAAACTTGTAATCCTGATTTATCTGAATACACTTTTTTTTCCAATATGCACCACACTCGTTCTAGGATTGATTATATTTTAGTTAGTAAATCCTTACTCCTATCTATTCAAAATTCTGAAATTGGATCTATTTTCATCCCAGATCATGCTCCTGTTTATGCTGCTTTAGACCTTTCACTTATTTCTCAATTATTTCTCATGGCAAAAGGTATATGGATCCCCTAGCAGGCCTGTCTTTAGATGCTGAAAAAGCATTTGACCGTATTAATTGGCAATTTATGTTTCATACTTTACAATGGTTTGGTTTTGGTCCCTCTTTTATTTCTTATATTAAACTTTTGTATTCTTGCCCTCGTGCCAGTATTTTTGTTAATAATCAGTTTTCCAAATTTTTTTCTTTATCTAGAGGCAGAAGGCAAGGCTGTCCTCTTTCTCCATTATTATTTATTTTATGTCTTGAACCTTTTTTGGAGCGCATCCGAGTCAATTCCCAGATTGCTGGCTTTAAGTCTACTACGGTTGAAACTAAAATATCTGCTTACGCAGATGATATTTTGATTTATATGTCCAACACTGTTGAATCCCTTCCTCCTTTTCTGGATGAAGTTCAATTATATTCCTCCATTTCCGGTTATAAATTGAACCTATCTAAAACAGAAGTTCTCCCTTTGAATTCTACATGCTATCAATTTATGTTCAATAATACTTCTTTTGCATGGTGCCCCTCCAAAATTAAATACCTTGGCATCTGGTTTTCGTCCACCCTATCTGATACTATTAAATTTACATTTACTGCATTAATGAATAAATTACAATCCCTCCTCCTCCTATGGTCTCCCCTGTATCTTTCTTGGTGGCGTAGATTGGACACTATCAAAATGATGATTGCTCCTCATGTTTTGTATACAGTATCTATGCTTCCTGTTAAAATTCCTAAGGTATATTTTTCTCGAATAAACTCTATCTGTGTAAAATTTCTGTTGAATAACAAACACACACGCATTGCTCTAAACAAACTTATTAGACCTAAAAATGAAGGTGGGGTTCGTTTTCCCAACTTTACAGCTTATCATTCAGCCTTTTTGATTAAACAGTCTTTTTCTTTAGCTTTTGATTCTATGGATCTTCCTGTCCCAGATGGATTATTTTTGAACGCTCATTGTTAAAAGATTTTTCTTTTCAACATGTTACTTTCATGTCAAATTGCACCTTTTTGTCTAAATGTCCAGTTTTGGAATATTCCCAAACTCTACTCTATAATACCTTCTCTAAGGACTTGACTCCTCTTCGATGTTTTTTATCCTCTGTTGTGTGGTACAATACATTTCTTAAATATAAAGGCAAAACATTTAATTACAAATATTGGAAGGAAAAGGATATCATTTTTGTTCATCAATTTCTTCACAAGTTCTCTGTTATCCCCTTTCATGAATTGCAATTACGTTATCAGCTACCTGATTCCTTTACTAAAGAATAGCATATTATTGTTAATGCCAAACAATCTCACTTAGCTACTTTTTCAATCCCGCCTGACCCACCTTCTTTAACCCCTTCCACTCCTTTGTATTCTTTATTTTCTACCCACAGACCTAAAGCTGCCTTTGTATATAAGTTATTGTTATCTTATGTTGCTGATCGCCCTAAATCCACTATTGAGACTATATGGGAAAATGATATGTCCATTTCTCTCCCTGTTCTAACCTGGGACAAATTTTGGTCCAAATTATTTAAAGTTTCTGCTGGTGCAAGTATAACTCAATCTTTGTATTTCATTTATCATAGAGCAAATATTACTCCTGTTAGCATTTGTATGTTTTCTCCAACTTCTTCACCACTATGTTGGGCATGTTCTAGTGAAACGGGCACGTTAAGACATCAAATCTATGAATGTGCTTCTTATTTATCTTTTTGGAATTCAGTCTGGACTCTTTGCAAGTCAGTTTTTTACTTCAATGCTACTTTATCACTATTGCATGTTTTTTTAGGATCTCTCTCACATAATTTGGATATTGCATCCTCTGTTTCTAGACTGTTTGACCTTTTTATTTCTTTAGCTTTTAAAGTAATTCTATCATCCTGGAAAGACAATTCCAAATTATCGTTACTAACTTGGTGGAATTTCATCTGTGATGAACATAGGATTGCTACTGTTTCCTCTTCTTCTACTTTTCAAAAAATCAAATCTGATCTTCTTTGGCTTCTCTTTACTGTTTATCTTTCTTCTAATCCTCCCTTACGATAACTCTTTTTCTTTCTTTTTCTATATATTGTTTTATTACATTCCAGCTCTTCCTCTTCTTTCTTTCTCTCTCCTTTCTTTCTTCTCTTTCTCTTTTTCTTTCTGGCTTTCCTTTCCTTTTTCACCTCTTTCTGATCAATATATTGATATTCTATTTTATGTTATTTGCCTGTTTGTTTATCTTATTCTATGTTAATAATGTTTCATTACGGCATTGTATTATTTCCATTTTCTTTGTTACCCTATGTATTGGAAAAATCTAAATAAAACTTTCTTAAACAAAAAAAAAACAAGACACAATTGCCAGAATCTATAGGGAGTAAAGTTAAGTATTAGAGCAGTATGAGAACAACTGTTCCCTAGATATTCCCATCACTAAGCTACACTGTACACTATTCAAAATGTTGAAAACCTTATGTAGTAAAGCAGTTATTCCCTGCCAAGCCAAATCCAAAGCTTGTGGTATTCGAGTGAGTGCAGGAAGGCTAAACTTTCTCTGATAACTGCTGTTAAATCACTCAGCTCACAAGAAATCAGAGAAGACAGACCAAAATATAAACATGCTATGCATATATGTAGGCAGAACTGGATGGATACCAACGGGATGTACCTTTGGTAAGCATCAAAGAAAAGGGATAATGCGGCTTTCTTGAAAAACCATTTCACATAGTACCCTCAATAGTAATGGCAACATTTAACATTTTATAGAACTACATATCCGGATCAAACACTTATATTCTACCTACAATAAAGATGCTTGTGACTCACCTATAGTAGTATCTGTGATTCGCTCCCTTGGCTTGAAACCTCTGAAATCCAGCTGTGCTCTCTTGCAGACTATTAGAGCAATAGAGTCACTGGGGACCTTTTTAGATCTGAAACATCTGTTTGGGGCTCTTACATAAACATCTTGTCCAACAGCATCTTACAAGGTGATAACCCACCTGACACATGGCAGGAGCTGAAATAATCCCAATTTACAAAAAGGGAGACAGGAGTCTACCCGGGAACCATAAACTCATTAGTCTTATTGACAAACTCCCCCAAAAATTTCTGTAGATACGTTTTAGGTAGATTATTAAAGTAGATAGATGTAACATAGACACTGTCTTCTCTTCAAGCAGGTTTATGGGAAAAATCTAACAGGACTTACCAACTATTCTGTTTCATATTGATTCTGTGGCAGTATATAAATATAAGTAATCAACATCTGTATGTAGCTTTTGTGGATCTATTGGTAACATTTGATATTTTCCCTGGGCATCTTCCATGTAGAATCATTAGGACTGTTTATGTGCCTCTCTACATACTGGATATACTGATAAGATTGCACAAACAGACTTATGGCCAGGTATGTTGGGGCTAATTGGACAATCTCCCTTTGAAGAAACCCATAAAGAGAGATGTCAGACAGAGTTGCGTTTAGTGCCAACTCTATTCTTTCTATGTGTAAATATTATTGTTAGAATGATGGGTATTTGTACCCATATCTCATCTAAGTTAGATTGCTCACCCATACCTGCACTTCTTTATCTCAAACACTGATGGGTCTCCAGAACATAGTAAACAACATTGTTGAGTTCTGTGATTTGTGGGTTTTGGATTGAAACCAAATATATGATTGTCAACCCACACAAAACCTTTAAGGGTGGTTTCATGATGCAGGGCACCTAATTTCAGATGTTCAACAAGTTTTAATATCTTGGATTCAGAATTGATTACTCGTCTACATGAAAATCACAAATTGAAGATAGTGCTGCAGTCATACTACATGTATCATCTGCAATTATAAAAAAATGGATAGGGACACCACTTTTATGGTGTATCGCTCCAGTAACTGACATTTAGAATGCAAAAGTACAAAAAGTGCACTATATGGAGCAAGCTTTTGGGGCACAGGCAATACTACAGTCATTGTTCAGAGAGAGAATAACTTCCTGAGATTCCTTTTCAACTTACCTCAGAGCTCTCCAATCTTGCCACCTTTTTACTGTTGGAATAGCAACCATTAATACGCTGCAACCACACTTCTTACCGTCCTCAAAGTGCATCACCATGCTTAAATGTACACACATACAATGAGGAATCGAAAAGGCTGTATCCTGAAACAACAACACCATATAGTTTTTCAGTAGAATAACCCGATGTCAACTCAGAGCTCATTTGTAAAGCATGTTAGGACAATATTAACAAACATCTGTTGGTCAAGCGTGAAAACCTAAGAGTTTTTAAGGATGAAGTTATTCTTCTCCACCCGCTGCACTTAAGCACCACTTTTTGGAAAAAGCAATGTATTTTAAGTGGACTTTGCCCGAAATAGTAACATAAACAAGAATCTTCATAACCGCTACCACCACATACCTGAATGCCTGCTATGTGCCACTTCTAATCTCCACTGAGACCACCCAACTGTGCCGACTATAAGTGTGCTTCCAATCTCGTTATGGCTACATACCTCATCTAGACAGGGTTTTCCATGTGCTGACTGGGACTAAAGACTGCGTTTGAACGTTCTAACCTCAATCCGTGTGGCAGCCATCTTAAAGTGATGTTTTTCAAATCGGTAAATCTCCTCTATCCCTGGCTTTAAGCAAATTGGGCATATAGCACCCTTGAGACCTCTTATCTACTGGGCTTGAACATTGTCAACCCCTGACCTATTTTTATATAGGAAACTAATTGTGATTATGAATATCAACACATCTCATTCTATCATATGGCTACCCACATAAAACACCGACAGGGGGTTTGCCACCTCATTGAACATTGGAGCAATCTCATAGCCATAAATGGAAGTTCAAGAACAACATAAAATTGGCTTATTGGTCTTTCATTCTTGAATAGCAGCATAGAACTGTGGATGGGTGCAGCCTCAGTGATGCATTCTTGACTCACATTGTCCTCCTGGTTTTGAATCATATCTGGATATAATTAACCCACAGCTTATATTTAGATTTGGTCATTTATTCACACATAGTTGGTGCTCTTGTAATGTAGATGAAGCATCATGTAAATTTGTATCGATATTACCAAAAACATCACCCATGTATAGTTTTTCTGTCATTTGTACAAATTGGTAAGCTGAAATGCCTAAAAACGCTAAGCTTGAATGTGGGTATTAGACATTATTTGGTAAAATTTTGGATATTCCAAACAGACAAAATATTCCTACAGTTTTTAGCCCAAGCAACATTTTACTTGCTCTCTGGATCATTAGGAAGAGGCAAAAGCCTTTACTATAATTACATTTGTTAATCGTTTCCTATATACGTATGTTATATACAAATGTCCTGCACTGTTTTAAGTCATCTATTTTTGTTTTACTGTATTTGAATTCATTACTGTCGTTTTTTTTTCTCGTATTTTCACTTGTTATTTTGGAAATGTGCATTTACGGGGTCTTATCCCCAAATTAAATAATTTCGATCAATTGACTTTACGCAAAAAAAACTTTTCTATGAAAGAATGGAGTGAACATTGCTTTTTTATTGCAGATATATTGATGAGTTTCCTGATTTGGAGGAACACAGAGGACCTTCCCATTGAGAACATAGCTGAATTAAACACCAGAAATGACAGGTTTAAATATGCTCACACCAACAGGGAGACCAGTCTTGCATAAATTGGCATATCGGTTGAAAAAAGTGATACTAAAGTGAACACCAGTGTATACATGAAATCAACTAACAGAAACAACGCTTTACATTCCCAAAGCTTTCCTCCTCCACAATTACTTGAAAACCTGCCATATTCACAGATGATGAGAGTCAGAAGAATATCCTCTAGCATAGAAATGGAGCATTGGGCCATTGCCAAGATCAGACAGAGATACTTACATCGAGGATATCCCATGACAACTGTGGTGAAAGCAGAATGCATATGGGTGAAAGAATGCCAATAATTAATAAGCAAACAATTTAAAACTGAGAAGAACCAAGTGGTGTCTCTGCATTATCTACAAAATCTAAATGTATCAAAAAAGCAATCATAAAACATTGGGAACTGTTACAAACAGACTCAGAATTCAAGGATATATTCAATCACTGACCAGTGTTGGCATTCACTAGAACCAAAAACATTAAGGAATTGTTGTCACCAAGTAACAAAACAGTCAGCTCGAATTGTGAGGGCATGAGAAAATGCAATAATTGTGTGCATTGCAACAATGTTATAGTAGGGAAGAACATCACACATCCAAGAACGGCCGAAACAGTGATCCTCAAACAATCAGCTGATTGCAAAACCATGAACACCATTTAGTGCATCAAGTGTCCTTGCGGCTTTCCCTATATTGGAAAAAGGGAAAGGAAAGTGAAGATCAGGATAACCGAACATAACAGTCCGATCAGCAATAAGAACACAGACTCTTAGTGGCACATTGGTTAGAACAACATCACAACATTGCTCAACTACTGTTTCTGGTATTGGAAACTGTGATGTCCAAAGTGGGGACAGACCCTAATAATATCCTAAAACAGAGAAAAATGTTTTGGATCAAAAAATGCAATACCATGACTCCCTCGGGTCTCAATGAAAAGTTGGACATGAGTTGTTTTTTTATAAAACAATCGCTGATCTAGCCTACTATTGAGATCAGCATTAACATAGGAACACAATTATGTGCTTGGTTACTCCACATATACACTATAGTGTATTCTAGTATTCTATGTTCCCATCACACTGCATTACATTAAATCATATGCTACAAGTTATTCTACTGTACATATGCATAGAAAAGTGGTGAACCATAAGAGCAAAGATTTAACTGTTTATATGTAATGTCTACTATATAATTTGTTATGTATTATAGTTTCTGCTTTCATTGGGGGTTGTAAACATCATTGCGGTCATTGCTGGTCTGATCAAGATATTTTTTGTCAGGGAATGCTGACATCACGTAAGATGGTTTCTTGACATGGGTCTAGCATGCATTTCCTTTGATTATACGTAGAGGATTGTGTGAGTTTTAGGTATTTTCTAAATAGTCGTAATTGATACACAACGCAATAATAATTGTAGATCAGCTATGATAGAGGAGATTTACCGATTTAAAAAGCATCCCTTTGATATGGCTGCCACATGGATTGAAGTTAGAACATTCAAACACAGTCTATCGTCCCAGTCGGCACATGGAAAACGCTGTCTAGATGGAGATTTAGCCATAACCAGATTGGAACACACTTATAGTCGGCACAGTCAGGTGGTCTCAGTGGAGATTAGAAGTGGCACATAGCAGGTATTCAGGTCTGTGGCGGTAATGGTTATAAATATTCTTGTTCATGTTAATATTTCGGGCATAGTTCACTTAAAATACTTGGTTTTCTAAACAGTGGTGCTTAGGTGCAACGGGTGGAAATTAATAACTTCAAACTTAAATTGAATCGTTCACACTCAACCAACTGATGTATGTTAATATTCCCCTAACATGCATTACAAAAGAGCGCTGAGTTGACACTGGGTTATTCTACTGAACAACTATATGGTGTTGGTGTTTCAGGATATAAAAGGTGATTACCATGAACAGGGGTGGTTACCAAAAAGCCAAACAGTGAGAACTATAACAACCAGGTCAGGTTTGTGTCCGATCTCTGGCACCCATCAGTCACCACTCGGAACCGCCCTTCATCATTTGGGGCTCCGAGGACAAACACCATACCTGTTATTTGCTCCAACAGAGAAGGGCTAGCCCTCCTGTGGGGCAAGGATGGTTGATGCGAGTTAGAAAGATATATACTCACAACGTGGCTGCTGGGGTAAAAAAGAGTGCAGTGCTAGGGATAAGTAATACCAAGAGTGATAAGGAAAGTGAGTAAAATTGGTTTGGCGGTTGTTTATCTTCACCTTTCGGGTCAGCGCTGCACCTACTTGCCACTGGCAGAGTTTTGCAGCGCTGTCCGAAATTCTGAATGGCAGTAGGCATGTTCTCAGGGGGACACCTACTATCATTGCAAGTCTCAGAGGGGCAATGGCTGGCTCTTATTAACATTATACAGACTTTCAGCCAGGTAAACACTGCAGTCCGGCGGTTGTTTATCTTCACCTTTCGGGTCAGCGCTGCACCTACTTGCCACTGGCAGAGTTTTGCAGCGCTGACCGAAATTCTGAATGGCAGTAGGCATGTTCTTTTACGAACATCGCATAGACCTGCCTCAGGCAAACACCATAGCTCGGTGTTTATTTACCTAGCATTCCCATAACAACGTGGGGGCTGCCTTAGATTGGTCGGTTGCCTACAGCGTCGACCGTATCCCTGCACGCTATAGGTTTGATCCATTGAGCATCCAACCAACTACAGCGCGTCTGTCACCATCGACGCATGACGCGTCCCTTCCCCGCATCACGTGGGCATATTCGGCCAATCAGCTGCCAGGACACAAATAGAGCGTGTAAACACTCTGCCGGCACCTCCCCAGACGGCTCAGATGCCGCGTTGGAGTACCGACGGAGAGGTGAGTTTTCCGCGAGAGCATTAAGTACTTTCCCTCGTCATGCCACTGGCTTTTGCTTGACTAAAGGGAGCAGTATTCTGTCTTGCCAACTGACAATGCTATCCTGCATCGCTAAATTTCTGGCATTCTTACAAACAACTAAGGGATTACTGCGACTGCATGCATACATGTATGTGGTATCACTGCCTTGGGACACACGTTTGGCAGGAGGATTATTTAACCTAATAATACATAGTTTGCTGAGAGCTGGCGGTAAACTATGGAATTATCCCATGTTCACGAGTGGACATCTTTATGGACACTTGATTGAACGGGCTGAGAATGGGCATGACAACGAGTATACCGTTCAGCAGGGTCACACTAGCACATTACCATACTCTTGTGTGCCCCAGCCCATTACTATGACAGTAGGTCTCGGCGACGCATGACTGAATCTTTTGTTGACACTGTGGTGAGTGATTCAGCTGTTGGATTTATTCACCTTTTTCAGAGCGGTGCTTCACCTTTGTCCTGAGCCGCAGCCAGGTGGGGTGAGGTCTTTACTTCTTACAAATCAGGTAAGAAGTAGTCCGTGAAATTTGTAAATAACCTTTTCATATTCTACCTAAATGGATGACACTAGTACAATACAGTGTGTATTGATTGAAGGTCTTGGATATAGATCTCACCTACGTTAAGAATGTACGATGGTGTACAGGTAGTTTACTGTGATGAACAGGTGGTGGGTGCTGTATTTATGCCATGTTTTTCTTTTTCAGTCAAATACTGAATTCGTAAGAAGTATCGGAATGAGTACACCTAGAAGGTTCAGGTGACATTTAAATTAATAATGAAATCGTTCCAGTATTCTTCTTCTCTTTTATAGAACACAAATTTTCTCACTTTAGGGGGGTTTTTTGTTTGCAGTAGCGTTAAAATTTAGGTCCTGAAGAAAGCAAGGCCAAAGGGCCAATAATTGCTGAAACATGTCGACCACGTTCCACCGCTAGACAGTTTATTAATTCCCCTGTCTTGGCTATTTTTTAACCTTGCTGTTGGGAGCTATACTTTAATAAAATATTTTTTGCTCCTCAAACCAATTTTACTCACTTTCCTTATCACTCTTGGTATTACTTATCCCTAGCACTGCACTCTTTTTTACCCCAGCAGCCACGTTGTGAGTATATATCTTTCTAACTCGCATCAACCATCCTTGCCCCACAGGAGGGCTAGCCCTTCTCTGTTGGAGCAAATAACAGGTATGGTGTTTGTCCTCGGAGCCCCAAATGATGAAGGGCGGTTCCGAGTGGTGACTGATGGGTGCCAGAGATCGGACACAAACCTGACCTGGTTGTTATAGTTCTCACTGTTTGGCTTTTTGGTAACCACCCCTGTTCATGGTAATCACCTTTCAGATTCTGACCCTCTGATACTTTTGTGATATATGTAACTGGGGCGTGTATTCAGAGCTGGTCAATAAATTGCCCTTGGGTCCCCCTTAATTATATTTGTTGTTGATGTTTCAGGATATAGCCTTTTATGATTCCTCCTTGTATGTGTGTACATTTAAGCATGGTGATGCACTTTGAGTACAGTGAGAAATGTAATGGCAACATATTAATGGTTGCTATTCCAACTGTTTTAAGGTTTGTAGAGCAAGGAGTTCAAACCTAGCACATTAGCAGATTACAATGCATGATTCATATAGAATGTCATAGCGAAGTTCACCTGTTGTTCTTGTCATGAGCATATCAATAAATTGTAACATGGTGATCTTAATAGTGGCACTCTGGTCTGTGTTGTGTTTTTGACCTCTTGGGGACGTTGTAAATTCAAGGGTGGTTTTGAATAATTTGTTTTTGGGATTTATTTGAATGTAGTAGCCCCTTAGGGAGGGACCATAGGTCCTGAAATGCACGGGCAGCGCAAACAACCAGGTGAAAAAAATAGTTTCACAATTTTAATCATTTTCTAGGTTTACATGGAGATATTTCGTGTCTTAAATACATCCAGCAGTGCACTCAGGTTTTTTAGGTAAATCTTGACTTGCAACATTTCTTGCTGATTACACACAAGGGAGACAGGCAGTTCCCTAATCCTGCACAGCACACAATTCTCTGTTCAATCTCACCCGAAATTCTGGGAAAGAGTCAGTATAAAAGACAGTGTGCACAACCCCTGATATTTGATTGAAAAAGATATGACATCTTACAGAACTCTAGGGGCTGCAAAGAATAATTGTCAGAGGATGTACACTTCAGGCTGACCTGCTGTACCTTTTACGTTGTGCATACTTGCAGGTAAAGAACTATCAACAAAAGAAGAATGTTTCTGCCATGGACCTGAATTCTGAGCAATATCGAACTTTAAAAAAATAAATGTATTGGTATTTTAACAAAGAGCAGGCATAAAATACCTCAAAAGTACAAGTACAATCAAAATATCTCGGTATCAGTTATAATCTTATTGGTACATTATCTTAGTTCCAGTCAAGCACACACATAGTCCCATATGATCTTTGCCGGTCTGCTAGTCGAGCGTTGCTTTGTGATTGAGGAGGCCGTCTCTCATGTTCCTTACCTAGTTGATACAAAGTGGGCACCTGGTGTTTGGTGTAGGATCAAAGGGAGTTAACCAGCCCTCGGGTTACCTCGGGGGTTGCTATAAAGGGGCTGTGTTGCTGGTCGATTGGAAGGGGGAGTCTGGCCGCTCTTCTAGCGTCTCCGGGTTTGCGAACAAGTACGCACGCAATGGGTCTCAAATATCTCTAGGCCTAGAAGGTGTGGGTAGCAGTTCTGCATAAGTGAGTGTCTGTTCTTGCCAGAATAGGAGGTCACAGAGCCATTCCTTGAACTTAGGCGCTCGGCCCCTGCCTCATCAGCACGCCACTCTCCGGTTAGCTAAATTTAGCCCCAGTGTCACATATCATCGATATGTTTCAGGTATGTTTGACGTGTTTGACATGTGGTTTTGTGCTCTTTTTCATCATATAGGTTTAGAGGATAAATTAATCCCCCAATCTTGTTTTGGATATCATATATACAAGGATGATTTGACACTATTTTGCAGTGGTCTTTTCTTCTTTATTTAAAGGTGTGTGTAGAGACAACCGAACATCCAACATGTGTTTTGCCCAGGGGCCAGCAGGCCAGGGCTTTCTCAAGGCTGATTAGAAAGAGCGGCGTGATCCTTATATAGATATAGAGGAAAACGGCATATGATAGAGTAGTGAATGGAGAGAGAGATTCAGAGGCAGGATGTACATAGGTGAGAGACAGAGAAGGAAAGACACTAGACGGAATGGTGCAAATAAAGATAGATAGTGAGCGGAGAAGAAAATCAGAGAGTAAGTCATGCACATGTGTATTGGGGAGAGAGAGAAGGAAGACATGGGAAGAAATTGTTTTAGAGAAGAAGAGGAAGAAAGGTTTGCAGAGTTGTAGGTGACAACCAAAAGAACATATAGCATGCAGAGGTATAATTAGAGGGGGAAAAAGGAATTAAAATACAAATGAAAGAGTTAAGGTTATATCGCAATGTGTGACATGTAGATAGATTATTAAGCACATGAATGGGGATGGACAATTTGAGAAGACAAGGCAAAAACTAATTTGGTGGGTACATGAAAATACAAAAATCAGTCACACTGCAAAATAGTGTCAAATCATCCTTGTATATATGACGTCCAGAACAAGATTGGGGAATTCATTCACCCTCTACACCTATATGACCAAAAAGAGCACAAAACCTATCGCATATGTTGAATACTTTAAAGCAGGTGGTGTCTGGGTGAAAACACCATTTTGGTTTGTGCTGTAGCCCAAATTGGGTCCTGACCAATTGTGTGTGAACCCTAGTAAAACCCAATAGCCACCACGAGGATGTTTGCCGTGTACCCCAGAAGCACCACCAAGGGTGTTTGTGTTAGTGTTGAAGAAGTCATCCGAGTTACCCCCTCGAATACTTGACCCCAAAATAACTGGATCTCCGCATATTCCCAAGCCAAGTGCAGGAAATCCGCTGCTCCCTGTCCGCATCTATCGCAAGTGTTTGAATCCCTCACTTTAAATTTGAAGAGTTTGACAGGGGTATACTATAATCTCTGAAGATATATATAATATATAATTCACATCCAGCTGCTGGCCGACACTTTACTTGTCTGCTGTCAGCAATAGACCCATTTCTCATCCTTTATGGGCTCCCCCAGTTCACGTTCCCTGTTCTCCCTTGCCGTCCCTGCACGTGCCGCCATGGCCGCCTGCATAATATGATATAGTAAGGATACTGCATGAGTAGGGCTTGTGGTCTGTAAAATTGGTGCAGTGGAGTGGTTGTGTGGGGTTCAGCCAGGAAGTCAGGGGTAGCAGCTCTGATGCTCTGCCTCAATTGACCATACATAAACAGGTCCATTAAACGCCTCCCATACCGCTGCTATGTGTAGGACCAAGCCCATATTGCGCTGGAAGAAGTCCTGAAACTCTTAGTCCATTTCAGCTTCGAACGCTGTGTCTAATAGCGTAATGGCATTCTGGTGCCAGTTCATGTAGGGGAAGTAGTCAATCAGTTTTGAGAGACACAGGAGCATTGGAGAGTGGTCCAAATGAGTGTGAGCTAAATGTTCCACCCTGGTCAGCCAGGTGCCCAGTCTCCTGGTGATCACCCAATATTCCAATCTCAACCAGGACCCATGCGCTGCAGTGTAGTATGTGCCCTCCCTCCTCTCTGGGTATGGGTGTCGCCATTCATCCAGTAAACCATGTTCTGTCAGTATGTTGCACACTAAGTGCTGTGAGCAGTTGTATTGATGCGATTATGGTCGTGATCTATCCAGCGTCGGGTTGAGTCCAGTGTTAAAGTCTCCCCCCACAGCACATGCATAGATCGCAAGTCTGTGATTTTCCCCCATAGAGTGGCAAAAAAGGTCGGGTCATAAGTGTTAGGTCCATAACAGCTGACTAGTATGACCAAAAGGGAGGCTAGCATTCCCCACATTAAGCTAAAATGGCCTAATGAGGCAGAAATCATGCCCGCAGGTACATACTGAGTATTCTTTTTAACCAGAATCACTGTGCCTCTGGAGTAGGTGGAATAAGAGGCAAAGAAGCTATACCCTGCCCATTTAGCAGAAATTTTCTGTGGGCACGAGTATCAAGATGGGTCTCCTGCAGCATCGCCACTTGTATGCGGTGTCTGTCTAGGTATGCTAGTATTTGCCTGCATTTGTGGGGATTTACCCATCCCACTAATATTCCAAGTAAGGAAACGTATATCAGGGGGATTGCTGGTGTCCGTCATTTGGTGCTTGTGTCTTGTTTAAATACTTTTGGGGCTCCTCATATGTCAGGATCTGCGCCAGTCGGGCTAGTCCACTAATGATTGGTAATGCGTCTACGTGATTGCTCTGTGTGCCATTTGGAAATTCTGAGACAAGTAGCATATTGTTATACATTAAACTCATACCCAAATATTCTCTTAGACCACCGCCCACCCACATTGAAAACCCAACCTTATCGTGAGTACAATACCCTCCCATGGGGTCCAATAGAACCAACCTTACAAGACAGAAAAAACAATACTGTTCCCCGCAGGCTCTCTCCACAAGGATTCGTTCTCCTTGAGGGTGTAGAGAGAATAACAACAACAAGAAAAAGAAAAAGAGAAAGGGGGAAGGACTAACAGTGATCTGGGGGCACGCCCTATGCGGTAGCATCAGAAGGAGCAGCTCCCGGCCTCCACCCTTCCTGCAAACTAGGACTGGGCAGGGACAGGGTGCCTGGGGATTCATGTATGCGTGTTCCTTAGTGTCCCAGTATATATGCAGGTGCAGTTAATTAACTAGAACAGTCACAGGGAAGTGCTGCGTGTATACTTACAAAATTAAACCCAATTTATGTCTACGAAGCCTGCATTGAACTGCATCAGTTGCATGGTACTCACAGCCAGTCTCAAATGTTTATAATCAGTAATTGTCAGACAAGTATGAAGGGGATCTGGCCCCCGAGCTGTCGATCTCCCGATATAATTTCTGTTTCTTCAGCTTCTTTAGATAGTCCTCTAACTGCTGCGGATTGGTGCAGAAGTGTTGTTTCCCTTGATGTGTGATCCGGAGGAGCGCAGGTTATATAATCACGTCGTCAATGTGTGCTTGCATTAGTTTCCGCTTGACCAATGTGAACTTCTTATGGGCCTCTTGAACAGAGACCGTAAAGTCTGGGTACAATGCAATGGTGTTTCCATCAAACATCAGTTGCTGCTTAGTTCTTGCCAGCCGCTGTGCTGTGTTGCAGTCACAAAAATTGAGTAGTCTGGCAATTATAGGACTGGGCGGTGCTCCCGGGGGCAGTCTGTGGCCCAAGGAGCGGTGTGCTATCTCACACCATTATTAGAGCCAAGAAGGCGCCAAACAGGCCCCAAGCAGTTTCTCAATGTAGTCTTCCATTTTGCCAGTGTTGGCGCTCTCGGGCCCCCCTAAAACACAAGAGTGCGTCTCAAGATCTTCGTTTTTGGACTCTATAACTCTTAGCAATCTGCCATTTGTTTTTCTCTTGCAGTGGCTGCATCTTCCAAATCCTAGACGCACTGTTCCACCTCCCCTATGCGTGTGTTGTGCGTTTCTAGTTTCTGGGCCATAACGTCTATACGGTTGCACATAGTATCCAACTCGGATTCAATGGAGGATAGACTATTTCTCATAAGTGACAAGAATGGCTTTGAAGTCTTCCTCGACTGATTGCAGGGTCTCATTTTATTTGTCCAGGCCCATTGGCTCTGGGTCCCCCTGAGTGTGAGGCGTCCTACAGTGATTGAAGGGCAGTTTAGCCTGCTTGGTATCAGTTCAGCCCATTACGCTTGTAGTGGGGGCCCCTGCACTCGTTCCCATAGCCAGGTGTGCTTTTTGGATTCTGCCCCAGCCATGGGAAGTTTTGCGGATAAGTAGAGGCAGTGGGCTCTCTCCGCTGCTCCGCGGCAGGAGTCAGTCACTCCGCTCCTCTCGGGCAAATCAGAGTGTCACTGGAAGATAGGGGGGGAAACCATTCCTCCCTCTGCTCCCGGTCAGCAAGTGGGTCTTAGCAGTTTTGTCAGCCGCTTCTCTCTCTCATTCGTGCAGATCCACAGAGCTCTTCTCCCAATATGTCATCACTGCGCTGCAAGCTCTATTCCAAGGGCCTTGTTACCTCTCTGACCGGTGGGCCCCACATGTACCGTCCACGCAGAAAGCGCATTGCAGGCCTGTAGGTCCAGCGCAGAGGCCGCAGCACACTCTCAGGCCCCGCTTCCCCTTGTGTCACTTTCCACCTGTTCAGAGGGGGCGGATGTTCTTGTTGCTTTTGCGGTCTCTGCGTCTGTTGGTGGCCGGGGCGTCTTCACTCCAATCATCGTTTTGGTAGCTGGGGCGTCATGACCCCCGCACTGCTCCTCGGCACTTGCGGCAGGGCCCCTGCCGCCTCACCCTCCAAAATCGCCGTGCAGGGTCAGGTTCTCACCACTCCTTACCGCAGCACAGCACAGTCCGGTCAGCCCTCGGGCCGCCCCTGTGCCACGCACCAGCGCCTCCCACCAGGCCAGTATTCAACAAGTACAAGGGAAACCCTACTCACAGAGAACCAGGGTATGTATTATATATCAAGAAACATTGGTTCTTGTGGAAACATTGGTTGGGTACATGGATGATTTAAAAAAAAGGCACAATGGCAATATGTTTGGGTCAGGTGGATTTCAGACAAAGAGGTAGCCGAGTACACCATCCTTATTTTTTTTGAAAGTTTATATCAATTATTTGAGAAAAAAAAATTCTTAGGTACAAAAAGAGAAGTGCATAGTGTCCCCAGTGCAAAATTGGAACAAAAAAAAAGGAAATGTAGTGACATTTGTGTCAATTACAGTGTGGTTTCCATTATTCTTTAACAAACGATCCCTAATATTTTCATCAATTTTTTCAGCTCTGTAAGCAATAATTAGTGCTGGTAAAATGATTTTTTCGCTTCAGTGTTGATGGTGTTTCGACCCTTTAAAACAATGTAGGGTCTCTTCAGGACCTAATCATGTAGGGACATCTGTAAAATCGAAAAAGGAAAGTGGATGGGAGCGTTGTTCTAGGATAAATGAAAGGAAGGCCATCAAGGGGACTATACCTGGAGCAAAAACAATGTGTGCGCACAGCCACGAGGATTCCGTGAGAACACCGGTCAAGTGAGAGAGAAGAAAAAGATACTCACACTGGACCCAGCCGGGTATTACAGAAGTGAGAGGAAGGAGAATGAGTGAAATCCAGATATTACAAGTGATTGATGATGACGTATTTAGTGAGCAATGGAATAGCTTACCTCAGTGTGAGGAAAGCGGAAGGGCGAGGTGGAGGCTGGCGCTAGCGGATGAAGCAGGACAGGTGAGATGGCCGATAGTTCTACAGGAAGTGATTCGCTGTAGACAACAGAAAGCTGTTAGAGTTAGCTATGATGCGACAATGTGTGTACTACCATGATAGAAATATAGAGGGCCTTACCTGAAGAATGTCTTCACAGTATAGGCGAAGGAGCAGATACGTTTTTTGTGTGGGCAGGAACTGGATGTTCCCTCGCTGGGTTTGTCCTAGAAGACGTGGGTTGTGTTTAATAGAAACATGTTACATTGGCGTCTACTGTCAGATACTGAAATGCTCAATATTTCAGCATTTATTAGGCGCGGTCGCCCCTTGTTTCTAATTCTGTGCAAGCATTTCAAACATACCCAGTACCTCGATCTAAAGCCCGGGGGCATATGAGGCTAACCTCCACAAAAGTCTTCTTTCGATAATAAAGAAGGAGCAAGAAAGGTGCTCGAAAATGGCATTGCTAAAAAACTACAGTTAGCTTTCGGTGCAAGGTCAATTAGCCGTTAAACAAATCCCTTAGTCAATGCATAAATATAACGCGGCATAAACGTGAGCCGTCTATTTAGATAAGGAAACAGAGCAGACCAGTAATTTTTTTCTCTGCAGGACGCTGCCTCTCTCGTGTCTCTCACGCGGGCAGAGCGGACTAACCTCGGTTTGTGGTGCAGATATCTGTTGGCAGGGATCTGGGGATGAGCAGCCCCGTCAGTACTTTTTCTGATCCGCGGCTCGAGGTCCACCCTCCACCCACCACTCACTGGCTCACGGCTTCGCGACCGGGGCTCAGTCGCATCTTAGTTCGATCTAGCCGCTTGGTGCTGGTGGCATCTGTTTTGCCTTGGCAGCTCCCAGTGCAGTTCGTCCAGCCCCAGCCCAGCCCCAGCCCAGCCCCCATCTCTCGGTAGGGCCTAGCAGTAAGCCACTGCAATCTGCTGCATCTAGCAGTTCTTTCGTGCACTCAGCCCCGTACCTCACAGCAGAATATGTTCTGGCGGTGATGCCGCCATTTCTGGTCGAGCGATTGTGTAATGGGAGCTCGATAATAGCAGAAAATGTCACCCGGGCCGCCAGAGCTTTAAACAGGTGCGGCCATCTTGCAGCGGCCATCTTGGTTTCGCGCCCTCTAGCACCCCTAGCTATATCCAACTTTAAATTTTCTCGAGTGGGTCACAATTTTCTGTTTAACATGGAAATTGACCATCAGGTAGTCATTCAAACCAAGGATCAGTACATCGGAATCTCATGGGTAAGCTCCTGAAGATCAGAGAAGATAGCTTTTTCCTCACTTTAGTTTGAAGAGTGGCTTGACTAAAAACTCAAGTACATACATTTCATCTGCAAAGTCCCCAGCATGTACACACCCAATTTATAGGGCTGGTATCCATTGTCAAGTATCATGTTAGTGTAAAAGATTTCACTCAGTACGCAGTTGACAACCCAACCTTCTTCCAATGGATGCAGGAACTTATTTCCCACATGCATGTCTTAAAAATATCTAGAGGGGAGATAATCTAAATACAATGCATCATTCATCTGTGTGCTACACCTCTGTTTTGTGGAGTAAGAAACCCAGGATTACCTGAGTGAATAATATTCTGCTCAGATATGGGGAAGGTGCGTATTTCAAACCAAATGTGTTTGATGTGCAGGTGTGTTTGACCACCTGTGGTACAGATCTCCCCTCAACTGGTGATATGTAAAGCCCTCTGATACCCGATACCGGGTCAAGTTCGCGCTATATAAAACTCCGTAAAAAACCCAATGATAATCCGGAATGTATTTAATGAAGATTCCAGGAATAAGCAGACCATCCAGGAATATTAGCTTCTGAAAGAATCGAAAATCCTCTGAAGGAGAGAAACATGCAGAAACTGATTCACAAACACTGATTCCCAAATGTTATTTCCAAAAATCTCATAATAGAAGTTATTTCTGCCAACACTCGACCCCAGAGTTACTGATACTGGCGATATCAATATTCTAGGGTGTGGTTGGGTGGTTTTAGTGACTTTTGCACTTGGAATTCCACCCACACGTTTGATGAGAAGAGTGATGTCCATATAAATGCATACATATGTGAGCAAGGTGAGGAGTACAGTATGTTCCAAAAAGCAGGTTGCATCGCTGTATATGTGTTTGAGTAATACATATTAATGGATTAGTTGAGAAATGCACAGGGCTGGTGTTTATCAAAGAAAAGCATTAACCTAATGTGCCTTCATCAACAAAATCTGTCCTAAAAGCATTTTGAATATTGCATTAATAAAACATGTTTTGTATTGTTATTTGAAATAGGCAATTTGCCCCTTTGTTTTATTGACAAATTCCATTTTCTTTTTCAGGTATTTATCCTGTGATAAAAATGTTTAGATTTCTGTGTACGCCAAAATATTTGCAGAGATGCAATAATGTTGGAATGTCAGCTGTCCAAAGTAATACATCAAGTCTCCAGGTTATCCTGTCAGTCTCCTTCGAGAACAACTGTGATCATTACATCAGTATTTAAAGCCATTCTTGTCCGAATTGTTTCTTAAACCAGTTGTATTCAATGGCAGAGTCCAGTTTCAGCTTTAAACCTTGAATTCCCGCCCGCTACTCCAAATAACCTGCTGAGCCTCGTGGAGATTCTGCTTTATAACTTACTTCCCGAGGTGGCGGGTTAAACTGCATTACAACTCCGGCCTATTCCATCAATGTCCACAGTGCAAGAAGAAGATAGTAATGGATAAAAGATGATGGATGAATGCATCCTCTACTGTAACATCCATTACCGTTAATATTGTCAAAACAAATACTGCTGAGACACAACCTTGGGTGCTGTATATATTACATTTCCTTCCATTACCACAAGTTTAGCGCTTACCTCAGAGTGGGGTGGTAACCGAACATGTTCTTGTTTGTGGAAGAAGTACTAGATCTGCAGTGGACTCTGCCAGCGGCATTTTCTCCTCGTAGTAGTGCATTAGAAGCAATTCTGCCGGGGAATTTTCCGCTGTATTAAGCACGAATCGAAATATTTTCTGCAAACACTCAGCTCACCAGTGGGCTTTCAGTGGCGCAATAGAGCTTGGCCTGAGACCTGAACTGATAAGTCATAGGTTTGATCACTTAGATATTGCCACTGGACGTGCTCTGGCCATAGATATTTGCAACATCAAAAACTACCAGATATAAAACTGACCTGAAATTAATGACTTCTGTAAATAGTTTATTTTTGGCTTGTACAAACTAGATTGGAGTGTGCACTTCCCATTGTTTTATGTAGTTTTGTACTAATTGCTGTTGATCAATCTTCTGGGCTCTTACTTTGAGAGGCTACACTTTCTGCTGCCAGAGAGCAAAAAAACAAGAACAATTGTCTCCATCTAAAGGCAGCTGGTACATGATTGCAATACACATTTTAGACTAAACAAAATCACTAATGTCGCTGTTTTAATAGTAATGTGTTATTATTTGAGAAGAAGACACAACAACAAAAAATCATCACCTACAGACTGACTTCAATCTCAAGGATCTCCAATACTACTGTATAATACCCGTTTCAACAAGCATCGGCAAAGCGAATAGGTCTCGCCTATGCAAGAGTTATTGACTTTAACAATATATTTTAGCCATGTTGTACACTAGTGGTGCTGCTGTTTATCATGGCTTTTAGTTAGTTGTGTGGATTGTCATAGAGTTGAGTAAAGTGTGGTAGAATGGAGTAGTGTATGAGGAAAATCCACCATAATTATCACTTACTCCGGAAACCAGTGTTTTCCTTATAGCCTTTGTGTTTGATCCACTAATAGGGTTGGTAAGTTGTAGAACGGAGGCGTGATGAAGGTTGTCTTGATAGCACTGGATGGCAGTGACTTGAGGGCTGCAGATTATACACGTTTAACCTGTTGTAAGTCATTGCCACAAGACTTTTGCTTCCCTTTTATTTTCCTTTTTACATTAAAGTACAGTCGATTTATGCAAAATCCTGGTCCATGTGGCCAGCTGTTGAGGCACAGATTTGTGTTCATGCGTTTCATTTACTTTTTCCTCAAGCGCTCAATGCTGTGAGTGCCTTGATTCGGTTTATCCTCCGTTTTGGCAGAGCACCCCTACTGCACATGGCTGTAGGTGAGTTATGGCCCCCGCAGAAAATGTGCTCTACAGGTAAACCAGTACTATAATTTAACATGATTTTGTTATTCACGTTATGTTCGTGGGAGCCACGTAAATCACACCGTTCGCCAAGTGGGTATCTTAGCTCGTAGAAAACATCACCAATTTATAAAGCATGCACCACAGACTGAATTTTCTTGTGCCTGACAATTCATCCTTATGAAGTTGATAAAGATGTAAAGTTAGAGAGTGGAGGGCCCTAGGCCCGCATGTTAGGA